>NW_022983478.1:1704197-1980178 GCF_010015735.1 Aaosphaeria arxii CBS 175.79
TGGTTCTGGTTCTGGTTCTGGTTCTGGTTCTGGTTCTGGTTCTGGTTCTGGTTCTGGTTCTGGTTCTGGTTCTGGTTCTGGTTCTGGTTTTGGTTGCCATTCTGGACGCCATTTCCATTGCCGTCGTTGTTGACAACGCCATTCGCGGCATCCAGGGCCTTTGCTGCATTATCGTTGGGCTGAGCGTCACCGGCACCGCAGCCGCCATCACGCTCCAATGCCACTTTAGGGCCGGCACATTTGTTCGAGTTGAATCCACAGCAGCCGGAAGCACATTCGGCATCCGACGCGCATTCCTGGGTGATGAATTTAGTGCCCTGAGCAGCTGCGAAGAGAGAGACTAGTTCTGTAAGTACTATATCTAATTTGATAGGACGCTTTTCTCTTACGGTTGAGGAGAAGGACGATCTTGAAGATAGGGGCCATTTTGATTGATAAGTTTAAAGGATAGTGGCAAATGAATATGTAGTAGTAATAAGAATAAGAATGTAAGGACCGGCCGGCTTCACCTGGAAGTGTCTGGTAATGAGAGTTTGTTGTTTGGATTGAACTTGAGTGATGATGATGAACAAATGGGGGTCCTAAGGCTTGCCTTATAACTCATTGATCAGGACGTGCATTATGATCGTTAATCCATAACTGATACCTGAGCCGTACAGCAGCGAAACGACGAGTAAGCCTTAGTACTCAGATTCCTGGTACAGAATATGCATGTATGAGGGTGGCGAAGTCGTTCGATGTTGCAGACTGGTGGAAGAGTAGCATCGAAGAGTGCCCCAACCCGCGCGTAACGCATCATAGCTACTGTGCATTGATTGGTCGAGTCGACCATCAATTGCGAATCAGAATGGGAAAGTTACGGTGTTCCCTGGAGTCTGAAAACAGATTGGCTTATGATAGTGGATAAGGGATAGAACATTATGCAGAACTTGCTACCTTTTCTGGACGAAGTCGACGGCGATGTTTGCGTGGGGTTCAAGGGTCAAGGTAGCGCTCCCGCAGGCTCTCGACCAATGGGCGTTGGGCGCTCTGCCATTCACCTCAGACTTTCTTCCCCAATCCTGAATACGGACATTGGCTGCCTCAAAGCAGGTAGAGTTTCTATCGCGTCTGAGGAGTTGTTCCTTTCCGCGGGGCGAGTCACGTGTTTCCTCACAGTAAGACTTTCTGAGGGGCGGTGTTCTTGGAAAATCTAACAGTCCCGGTTTCAGCCATCGGATGCGCTGCTCTCCATGTCGGAACTCTGTATCACCCTTGCTTATAGGGGAAGCCGAGCGTCACCTGTTTGGTTTCCACTGTGCACTTGGAGTAACATCTTTTCCTTACCATTACGACCGGACATTGCGATAGAATATAATGACTGATATTTCGAGGAAGCATCAAGGTTGGCATTTTTGTAACCTAGGCTGGGTCGTAGTATTCTAATTGCTCTTCTGCTCCGTTCGGCGGGCTTTCAGAGCAGATTCAAGATACGAATTTATTGACCGTCGAAAGCATACCCCGGGAAGACCTTTCCGAATACACGATTCAGCATTGTTGAGCAAACATTGATCCTCGAACTGACTCATGCTACAAGGTGGGATCATTTGCTGATCGATGATGGACCAACCACAAAGCCTAGGGATGAAAACGAGCGGCTTCTGCACCATACACTGTAACGAAAATTACCCCAGATCGTTTGTGCTAGGGTTTCAAACAGCACTACCATAGGATTCTCTTCGCAAACTGGTCGTTGCGGTCTCGTAGTACGAGTTTGGGATGTCTCTATGCCTAAGAGATAGAGAATGGCATTATAGGGCAATCCCATGGAAGTGCAATTGCTCTTGCGAGGGATCAATCTGATGTAGACAGACTGGCCCGTCTCCTCTTTTCATCGCTTCTTCTTCCACAGTTCAAGATGAACTTGTGCGTGTTGTCTGTCTCTGTCAGTACGCAGATGTAATAATCCTTTGTTGTATCGACACACCAATATTGATAATCGTCATGAAGGGTCGATCAAGAAACACAAGAACAGTCCTCACGAGGTGCCTGATGATCAACTGTTTTGGGTCGATCACTGCAATTTCAATCAAACACACGAAACACTCATAAGCTACCTGAATATTGATAGAGACGATCGTTATATTCATGGTTGTATTATTTCTCTCATCGTCATAGTCCACCTCCCCAGCCACCCGCAGCTTCTGGACATCGGTATTTATAATCTATTTCAAGAGAAGGGACACTCGACAAATGCCTTGATAAATGGTTTTCCGTCGGTCGACTTCACACATGATCCAACTGGCGCGGGGTATGGAGTACCCAAGCAATCCTCGTCCGTATACAACGTCGCTAGTTTATGTTCATTGATGCACTTGAAGAGGGTCGGAGTGTCGACGAAATTGTCAAAGGAACTTACCCGTACAGCCGGGATATTGAGACGTCACGCGGTAACTGAATATATCCGGGGTATTGTTGTTTCGATCAAGCAGTTGACAAACGCCCCCTCGACCGAAGATCGGATCCAGCCAGACTAGAGTATCTTCAGCGCAGTCTGCCCCAGAGTAGATCTCTGCCACTGTGTTGTAGAAGCCAGGATCGTCTGGTCGTTGCGCTCGGACTAACGAAAAGGCTGGAAGGGCCGAGAGGAATAAATTGGAGAACCGCATGATGAGATCGAGGACTTCAGGTCAAGTGAATAAGGTTATTCGATAGAAATTCAGTTCTTGAATGATATGAATTAGATGCAGCTCTCACGACTTTTTATAGCTGTATCTATCCAACGTAATCAACAACCACCTGCCAAGATAGGTACATGTAAATGCGCTGTCAACCAGGGCCGGATGCTCCCGACTTGAGAAAGCTTCATCAATTGCTTGGTATCAACGTTATATGCAGATATCGTTGCATTTACATACTGATACGAAGCATCAATGTTAGCTTACCTGCAGGTGTCCAATCATTTTGTTCATAGCAATGGGGAACACCCCAACAGATGTAGCATCGGCAACGTACTCTACGCAGAAAGATCTAAGCGAGTAAGTATTGACTGGGTTGATGAGGTTGCTCTTATCGCATATGCACGAGATCTTCCTTATCACATTTTCCGAGAAAGGAAAGACAATTGACGTATTTAACTCAATCTGACAGACCTGAGTTACGACAATCGGATTCGGAAGTCGGTTAAGAACCGTGTGCTCGGCACGGGAACATGCATGCATTCTGCAGACTCGTAATCCTGTGTTACTCGGTTACAGAGTTCGAGCACATTTACTTCAATTAACTGCCTGTTGTATAGTCTTCAGAATGGGTAGCCACACGAATAAATAGGAGAAAAAGCGACGGGGGCGTACCTGTCATCACCACTTTCAACGTGGAGTTAAAGCCTTGATGGCATCTCAAACTAGAAGTCTCTAGCGCTCACTGCATATATGTTTCTCTGATGAATAGGCTAACCGTATTGAGAGCAATGAGTGAATGTGTGAGGAAGGTGAAGGTACAATCACCATTTGGGTAACCCACGAGAAGACGCTTAAATTAATCTGTGCGAACCACAAACCGTGATCTTCTAGCGTGTCATCAATTACCAACAGCTGTATAACAACGTGAAATTCTAGAAGTTTGAATTCGACCCTCGTAGATCGATCAGGACAGGCACCGCATCCAGAGATTCATTACCTGGAGTGCAAGTGTACAACGCATTGTGAAGTCGAAATTTTGCTACCTGATATAGTTGCAGCCTTACTGGCCTAGTTATACACAACTGGAATTGCGTCCATGAACCGCCAATTCCTTTGATTGGTCTCATGTTCCCTGATATGTTACTCACAGATTGAATCTATTCGAGATCCTACCTAGGTTACCTAGGTAATTTGAATACAGAGTAACGCTCACGAAACACTGCAATTTACTTCCCGAGTATCCGTCGGTTTAGTAGTTTATCATCTGGCGAAGTGTCATTGTTCAACATCCTCAGATCACTCGAAATAAGAAGCTTGTTGGCTGGTGGTGATATATTTGTCATTGGATAGGCAAGAGTGAATCTGCCACGATGATGTCTGTGCCGTGAATGATGTATGTGCGTCTCGTAGCCCAATCGATCCACGTTCATAATTTGACTTTCACTCACTCCAGTGAGCTTTGGGAACATCAGAGACAAGTGAAGTGGAAAGAGGGCAGTACCAAATCTCTGCTTGACCCGTGCTTTTCAACTGCTTGTGTCTCTCGCGTCCCTTCTACTTAAGTACATTAATCTCCGTCTCCACTCTCTCCTCTTCAACCTCACCCCCCTCTTTCCCCTTCCTTTGTCTCTTTCCTTCCTACAACCTTACTCTCGCTTCTGCCCATCGGCGTTCCCCGTTGCATGACGTCTGCAATGCGGTTCTCCGCCTTCCTACTTCACCTCCTCGGGGTAACTTGCGTTGCGTCGCAAGACCTCCGGGGATCAGAGTATTCGATCGAAAATCGTCCTTTGCCATTACTTGAGATCGCCGAAGCCTATATTGGTCAACAAAATGTCACCGGTGCTACATCCCACGGGCTTGTTGACACTCAATGTGGCGTTGGAAGGCCCTGTGCCGACGGATCTTGTTGTAACTCAAATGGCTTGTGTGGATACAAAGATAGTCACTGCAAACCCGCACCGCCAGCTACGTGCGTATCAGTAAGTCAAGGCAAGATCACATTATGATGAAGCACTAACATGAAACAGAACTGTGCTGCAAAAGCGCCCTGTGGAATTGACTCCAAAGACGGCAAGGCCACTTGCCCTCTCAATGGATGCTGCTCTTCTTGGGGTTCATGCGGCTTTACTGACACCTTCTGTACAACTGGACCAGGTGATACTTGTCAAAAGAACTTTGGCACGTGTGGTATTCCCGCGAAACCTTCTTGCGGACAAATTGCCAACTCAGCTACCAATGGTCGTCATATCGGGTATTACCAAGGCTGGAATGTTCGAACTCGAGACTGCGATAAAGTGTGGCCGAGCCAACTTTCAACCTCTGGCTTGACTCACCTAGTATATGCCTACGCTTCGATTGATGACCAGACCTTCCAGATCAAGCCGGATCACCCAGCAGATGCCGATTTGTACCACCAATTCACTGCACTCAAGACCGACCGACTGAAGACATGGATCGCAGTGGGAGGATGGACATTCTCAGACCCAACATCTCCGACCTACCACACGTGGTCAAAGCTGGCTAGCACTGCGCTATATCGAAAGGCTTTCGTCACTTCGGTTGTAGAGTTCATGACCAAGTATGGGTTCCAAGGCCTTGATGTTGCGTGGGAATTTCCAGCAAACCCCGATCGAGGCGGCAACGATAATGATACACAGAACATGATTGCCTTGATGAAGGACCTGAAGCAAGCGTTTGGGTCAAACTTTGGTCTTAGCACAGTTTTGCCCGCAGACTATGTCTACCTCCAGGGCGTGGATCCGCTTGCGTTGCATCCCTATGTGGACTGGTTCAACTTCCTGAGCTATGATTTCCATGGCCCGTGGGAGCTCAACTCGATGTTCATGAAAGCAAAGCTTCGACCACACACGAGTCTTCTCGAGATTGATAACAAACTCACTCCACTGTGGTTCAACAAGGTCGATGCTTCTAAGATTAATCTGGGAATTGCATACTATGGACGAGGCTTCTCTGCAGATCGGAATTGTCTCAACGTAGGGTGCGACGCCTACGGCATTGGACAACAGGGCTCCTGCACGAAACAGCCAGGTATCATGAGCAACATTGAGATCCATCGTCTTGTAGAGGAGAAGAAGCTCAAGCCTGTGCTACTTAAAGATGAAGCAGTGAAACAAATCACCTGGGATGATCAGTGGTGGAGCTATGATGACAACGAAACAGCAGCCATGAAACTGGCTTTCGCCAACACCCGATGCCTTGGTGGTGTTTTTTCGTGGGCTATGGATTATGATGCTACTCGAAGCGATTCCGGTCCTCCTGGAAGCCCGGCCCCGTCCATTGCCAGGTCATCGTCTATCGCTCCCATTCCTACTCAAATGCCAGGTTCCTTCAGCCCATCGATGTCCCAAGTGCCGTCGTCGATCCAGTCCCAGCAGCCAGCTTCTTCCGGAAGTTCTGTATCTGGCGCCCCGCCAGTGCAGCCCTCAGCTAACCCTTCATCTGCTGGTATGTCTTCATCTGCGTCTAGAAGCTCAGTAATGGGCAGTGTGTCCCCTTCCAATGGAGTCTCGACTGCGTCTTCCGGCCAGCCCGTAACAACAAGCCCTTCAGCACCTGGGAGTACTGGGCAGGCATTGCCTTCATCTGCGTCATCTGCTCAACCAGTGACACCAAGTTCTTCGACTCCTGGAAGTACTGGACAGACATCGTCCTCGTCGATTATCTCATCGCAGACAACTGTCATCTTCATTCCTCCATGGTGGCCCACATCTTTCCCAAAGCCCACGACACCTGTATCATTTCCCCCGGATTGGAGCACAAAGCAGCCAGTATCAGGGTCGATCAATTGGCCTTCCGGAATTCCATCGCCTAGTAGTCTGCCTGCAGACTGGACTCTCGTGCCGCCTCCTGCATTGCCGAGCCTACAGTCGTCAAGCACGCCTCTAATGACCACTTTCTCTACTGCATCGTCTGTCAACTTTTCAACCTCGACAGTTTCGACTATTGTGGGCTCCTCTCCAGCTCTAGGCTCATCAAGCATGGCTCCTTCAGCGCCAGGTTCATCAAGTATGGCTTCTATTCCTTCCATTCCTTCAGCATCGGGATCATCAAGCGTGGCTGCTATCCCCTCAGCATCGACTTCGTCAAGCGTGGCTACTATCCCTTCAGCACCAGGTTCGTCAAGCATGGGTGTTCCTTCGACTTCATCTGCGCTCCCAATCGTTAGCAGTTTGTCAACCTTTATTACATCAAGTATTGCGTCAATCCCTCCACCCATGTCAACTACTTCAGCTATTAGCAGCTTACCATCACCAATTTCCTCAAGCATGCCTTCTAACACCCCAGGCCTCACGACTTCTTTACCTGCAACGAGCATGCCGACAGAGTTGCCGATTGTTTCTAGCATTCCCAGTATTCCTCCAGGATTTTCAATGTCGTCTTCTACCAGCAATGTTCCTATACCGACAGCCCAATTTGAGGAGTTCTATGATTCTGAGGTCTGGGAGACTGATAAGCCAGAGCTTTTCTGTGAACCCCCTTGGTACATAATTCATCTATTACCACTTTGACTGAATTCATGCGCTAATAATTCCCAGTGTTATAGTGCCACCTCCATTCATCTTGCCAGTCAAGACCACGATTACGTGGCCGCCCCTTGTGACGACACTTGTTTCGGTAGAAGGAGGCAGCACCCGTACCTATACTGAAGATGGAACAGTCAAGTGCGCTGTTGACGGAGGAGCGTTCAAGATGGTGACAACCACTTTCAGCGTGGCCCCATTTACCACTGATGCCATCGAATTCCAAGAGGTCGTCGTAGGAACAGCAGATCCCAAGACAATGACTTTCCGACCTGTCCCAAGTGTTGCACCCCCACCCTTCCCAGTGAACCTGCCCAATGGCTTGATCACAGCTCCTCCGAGTCGGTATATCGAAAACGCCGCGCCAACCCCCAAGTCCATTATGTGCCCAGGCGGTGATAAACAAGTCACTATAGCACCAATGCCAACTGTGCCCATACGATTGCCAACTGAGGGCCCTCTCCCTCTGCCAAACAAGCCATGCTCGGACCGTTGTCCCAATCACTACCCGGAGACCGCAACCGTGCGTCAGGGCAAAAATAGTAAGAAGTGCAAGAGCAATTGTGGCAAAAGCCGATCGAAGCGATGCTCCTTATTTGGATGTATCCGTTTTAACGTTGATATCGAATTTCCTGGGTGGCCGAAGTTTTCAGGACCAGAGTTTCCGGAGTGTGGTGTATTTGCATGCAACGGTGGCTGTTCGCTTGGAGGCTGTGGAGGGTTGTGCTCACCACTTCGCTGCCATGGTGTTCTGGGAGGCAAATGCCCCCTCTGCTCTCCTTGTTCACTCTTGCAGTGTGGTGGGCCCGGATGCCTAAATGGTGGATGCGAACCCAAAGACCCAAATTACCCTACCAATCCGGACCCTGAGGAGCCAAAGAAGAAGTGTCAAGGCAAGGACCTTGTCACAGTCACTAATAGCCTCGCATCTTGTACTCGGTCCAATTCCACCTCTTCTAGCTGTACTACTAGGCCTTGGTCTACACGTACTGGATGTAACATCGCCGCCGTCACTTCAACGACATGGAGGGGTTGTGAGAGGGATGACCAATCCACATTGACCAACATTTTTGTGTCATGCACGCAATTCAATCCTTCATCTTCCTCATGTACCACAAAGGCGGCAGGAACCATCACCGGCTGTGATATCACAGCCACGGCAACAACTACCAGCAATGGGCCTGCATGTACAAGGGGAACTCTGTCACTGGATGACGATCAAGGTGACGATGCAGGCAATCCACCGAGGGACTCTCCGCACTCCACGAGCTTGAAGCCTACGAGTACACCAGCTTCATCTGCACCAAAGTCAACATCGACTCCTCAAGCAACGTCTACGCCGAAACAAACACCGACATCTTTGCCTCCTCCACCTCGTCCTCCAGTCACCAATGGCTGGCGAATCAGGCTTTATCAATATATCGAAGGCAAGAACTCTGGCTTGTGGTGGACCTTGTTAGACAGCAACGGTGATGATGCCGGCTCTGGTCAAGGCAGTCCGATCACGTCAAGCAAACGGCAGGGAAGTGGCGCACTGCCACACGAAGTGACCGTGGAAGTACGCAATGAGCTTGATCACAAGAACGTTGATATCAAGTTCACCTACACCAAAGAGTACAACCGTAAGTGCAAAATCACTTGGAGCACGGGAACAGGCAGGTCACGGCCAGCAAACCCGAATCCTAAACCGTGTGACGGTGGCCCAGATCCTAGGAGCATTGGATGCGATGATGTGCGCCGGATTGAATGGATGCGCAAAGGGGGTGGAATCGAACGTCACTTTGAGTGCTTTTTCCGTTCGTAGGTCTGGTTAGGGTACGAACATCATCCTTGCCTTCTCGGAACAGCTTCAGTGACGGACAGAAATTGCGCCAATAGGGCATTAGATGTAACTCTTCTAAATGACCAAATTCCTTAGATATATTAAAAATGCGGAACAAAAATTGACTCATAACTAATCGGCGCCCATCAACGATTATGTTTCCTCCGTGCTCTTTCATCTCTCACCTCTCGTGTTCACAATTGGTGACCTTATCACTTAACACATGAATGATTGTCAATATTAGACGCTAAGATGATGAAAGATCATCAGCCATTGAGGTGCCGCTCACTCTTTGTAAAATTCTTGTAGCTTTAATCACGATATGGGTCTAGAAGTGCAGACAGAACAACATCCACTCCAGATAAAAGCCAAAAACAGGCAGAACGCTACATGATGCTAATGACACAGGGATAGTACAACACAAGTTTTCGATGCTTTGAGAGCGTGAAACCATAAAATCTAATCGGAACAGAGACGTTGCCCTTAGATCCTACCGCGCATAACCCTGCTCTTGGAGCCACTGGAACCAAGCTTTGCAACGAGGCCGTCACCGACCGTGGCGAGCGACTCCTCGAACTCGGCAGTGCTCGACGCCTTCCACTTGGTGTCGCTGTCAGGCAGGGCCTCGTCACCAGGGAAGGCGAGGTAGAGAACATCGTGGTCGCCGTGGCCCTTGTTGCCGGAGAGATCTTCGTTGGGGAAGCAAAGGTCGCCGACAGCCATGGAGGTCTCGCCGACGAGCTTTCCACCGTTCACATCACCCCAGACGCCGTAGAAGAGCTGGCCTCCGCAGACGATGGCGACGACGGACAAAGGCTTGATGCCGAGACTCTGGGGGTCGAACTTCTCGCCACCGTCGCCCTCTTCGACCGAGTTGTCGTTGCCGAGAACAATGTAGGAGTGGATGTTGGCGTCCAAGTCCGGAATACCGAATTCCTTGACCGTGTCCCTGAAGGCAGTCTGGCCTTGTCCTATTGTTTTGGTTAGTCGAGCGTGCGGTGGAGTGATTGTAAGTTTTAGATGTATGTACATACCAGTGGGATCGTTACCGCACTTTCCTCCACTGTTGTTGGCACCATCGCAGTCGATGTCGAGGTCGGCGTAGCCATTCTTGTTGTCCTTGAGGTAGAGGGCCTTGGAGGCAGGGTCCTCGCAGTACTGAGTGTCCGTCTGGCCCTCTGCGGAGTCGTATTCGATGGATTTGGGGTTCGGGCATTTGCCGTTGATGTTGGCATCGTAGAAAGCCTTCAAGTTGGCGGGAAGCTCGCGGGCGCTGACGGCGGCAGCCAAGAGCAAAGCGATGGAAGCGGTAGCACGCATGTTGATTGTTTAATGAGAGTGAATAGGAAATGTGAAAAAAGTGAGTGTGATCTGGAATGAATGTGTAGAAGAAAGAATGAAGAAGCTGTTGATGCTGTGATGCTGATTGAAGACCGGTCTTGCGGTCGTTTAAGTATAATTTCGACATTCGCAGAGGTGTCTACAATGTTGTATCATGGTTTCCCCAAAGTACGGTACACGGAGACTATCTTCTTCCTAAAACAGAAATAGACCCCATTCTCGACGTGAGGCCATTGTGAGCATTACACAAGTGCTACGGTCAATGGCCACCGGGGTGTGTGGCCTGGGGCTTCCATCACCAATCTCCATGAACAATTCAGGGCAGCTGGCTGCCGCACATGGTTTCGATATGGCTTGTGGACACTGTGATACCGTACTTGCTGCCTTTGATTTGTCTACGAGGTCCGCATTTGTTTCATGACATGGCATTGTACAAGCTTCCCTTGCCAGAGGCTTTAAGGAGTCTGTGCAGTATTTGGCGACATTTGACCATTCACAGTTGAAATCTATTGTCCTTTGAAACACCCGGCCAGAACGGAAGCATATTTTGATCAGCGCTGGAACACCAGCATTGGGAAAAGCTTGCTGCTGAATGATAGACTCGATATTTTTGAAGCTGTATTATTAAATGTCCGTATGATCTATACATACACATTCCTCGGGAATTTACATCCAAGCCCCAAGAGAGACTCTTTCGCTGATGGAATGTCCTGCTTACCTATGCACACGATTAGCTTCCGAGGTGTAATTGTAAGCTAAGCCCTCTTTGGCTCTTCAATGCATTCCACCCAGAGCTTTAAACGCATTGCAGTGACGGAGATTCCATGTTAGTAAAGAGGCTCGCAAAGTTCGGAGCCTCACCCAAAATTTCATTCGGTCACTGCACGTCAGCTACTTCAAACGTCAATGAAGTCTAGAATTTGTGACATCATTCGATTTCACAGAAGCCAAGGTGCCATAGCTCTGCTCCTGTCACATTTTTTTCTGCTGACGCTACTTGAAATTCCACATGGCACGATGCCTCAAACCTGGGTACCGTATGAAAGTATACCTAGACAAAAAGGAACACGGATAGTTTTAAGTGGCATGAAGACACCTATGTGCAGTATGTGCAGTTGCATTCAACTGAGGGTAGACCCTTTGCTGTCTATCTCTCAAATTCTCATATATTGTGAGGTGAGCCTCTAATGAACAATAAAAGCATACTCTGTACTTAATGTATGTATATTCCTCACGATCTGCGTGAACATAGCTCTCTCTGGTAATTCAATGTTTATAATTAGAGTAGCGACCATTTCGGAATCTTGCCGACGCCCACCAGTAATCTGTGAAACCAGCAATCTGTGAATACTCTCACCCAATCCTTCATGCCGGATGCACCGTCCGACCTAGCTCGGGGGGCTAACTTTGCTCCGGATTGCTGAAGCCGAGCACCATGAAACTCGAACCACATGTCCGTAGACTTTGCACCCAATTGCGGGGTGAATGAATGTATGCGCAACCGTTGCGCTTTGCTCAAGTAAGCATTCATTCAGCATCATGTTGCTTGTTGCTGATGGCATGACTGTGTTCCGTGTGGCCCCAATTCCGCGCATCTGAGTTCGTGTCGCTACGGGGGTCCTGTAGACGATCGATTCCAATACTTCGACCATGGACCACCTTTCCACTCAACTCTCTGATCGCGCGCTCTGCTTCTTTCTCGCCCTTCACTTGCAATCGCATTCGCAGAGGCATGTGGAACTTCTTGAAGTCGGGAATCCGGAATTCTTCCACCTGAAAATTGGTGAAGACTTCCGCAACGTCGGTTTGGGTGATGTCCGATGAGTAGTTGTTTAGCTCAATCGCGACCCATCCATCTTTATTGCCTTTTTCCAGGTGGATGGAAGATACCCGAGGTGGCAAAGGTAACTCCTTCTGGAGTGATTTATTTACAGGCGATAGGGATGACATGATTGGAAAAGGCGGCGATTCTCTCTGCTGCCGGGTGTCGCTTGATGGTTCGTTTAATGGTTCGTCATCGGATTTGTGAAGTAATGGAGAGAAGCGCAAGAACGGTCTTGATAACCGTTTCTTCGAGAAGCGACGTCGCGGCGGCCTTGTTTTTGTCGCTACATTCATTGGATGTGGTGGAGTGATTCGATCAATTGCTTCCACCGTCCCTTCACACTGATCATATACGGAGGGTGCAAGACAGTCGAGGATGTACCTGGTTCGTTTGCTGTCGTCTCACTGCATCTCAAACTCCACCTTCCCCCACCCTTAATCTCGCACAGACTCTACCAACATCTGGAATAGTAGATTGATAACAGGTGAGTATTTACACTAATTTACAGCCATCGTTATGTCTGATGGGGCGTCTTATCGATTGTCTTGTATCATCTGGTCCTCCATGTCGAAGCCCTGTGTATCTTGTAGTCTTTGCTTTGTATGGACTTCCAGATACCCCAGAAGCCACCGAGTGGCCATATGTCCCGAATTCGTAACAACCAATTATTCTTCACAAGCTCCTTGTGCTTCGCAATATCGACGTGTACCTTTTCGTATACGTCTGGGAAGGTTTCCGCTCGATACTTTGTTCGTAATTTTTCGTGCCATTCCCGATCGAATTGCGACCAGAACTCTCCCTTGGTGTAGTACGTGTGCGCGTAGAGCCACTTCATCCCGCCAAATTCACCCAACTTCTTTTCTAATTGGCGGTTTTTATCAAGAAACTCGTCTCTATTTGCAGGACCAAAACCCCAGAGACCAATGTTGAGCATCTGGTCGTCTGCAAGCTTACCCTTGGTATGAGGGTGCATGGTTGGTTGGGGGCTCTGTTTCAGAGGGCACAGCCATAATGGCCAGATACCAAAGGTCTTGTCAGTGTAATCAATGAACTTCTCAGCGTTTGGATACGGCAATGCCATATCTTGAACCACGTATCGAGTAGCTTCTCCACTGGCGTGAAGGGCACGATACAACATTCGTGTATGGCAAAAGTCGTCAAGGAACCAGCGAGTAAACTTATTGAAGGGGAATTTCATCCAAGTAAATGCAGAACGGCCGACCCAAAAGCCACCGCGATCGTATCTGAACATATACTCGGCCAAGGGAATATAGTCGACGATTGGTGTGGAAGCGTTTCGTGTCCTGGCTTCCACATGCAGATAGAACCAAGGGTCCCAGGGATTGCTGAATGTTTGCGGTTTCACACCAGATGGAAGCTCGTCCACCATTTCGCCGGTAATGATAGCACCGTGATCCTTTGAAAAGAGAATGCCATCTACGTAATGATTTGCTTCCTCTTCTGTCTGTGCTCTGGCTTCTCTGACGGCCGCGCCAACACTAGTGGTGGGATGGTATGTTGTCTTGACATACTTTTGCGCCTTGATCAATTGCAATTCCACGAGTGTGGTCACACCCAGCGTTCCGACTGCGCCGGCAGCTCCCCGAAACAGATCTGCATTTTGCTGATCTGACGCTGTCACCACTTGGCCATCTGCCAGTACCATCTCGACGGAATTGATCGTCCGGTCGAAGAATCCAAATTTGAAGGAGCTACTTTCGCCAGCCGTACCTGCATACCCGCCACCAACCGTGATCCCTGGGAATTCCATCACGACAGGAGGCACCAAACCGTGCGGCAGAGTGGCCTCTACGAGGCGATCCATAGGCACATTTGGCTCGACCAATGCAGTCTGTGACTTGGTGTCCACCTTGAGGACATTTCGAAGCTCGCTGATGTCGACCACGCGTTTCTTTACATCTGGTCTCGTGCTGTTGGTCGAGCCATGTGATATTCGAAAAGGCTCCTTTCTCGTGAAATAGTCCTTGACCGTACCCGCCACGCGAGCCACAACACGCCTGTGTCCCTCCATTGCAAGGCGCCGAAACGAACAGAAATGGATAACGAAACGAAGGATTGGTCAATGTCTGTTAATTAGTTCATCATATGCGGATGCATGAGATTCACAACAACAAACGAGGGTTGTCGACTTTTCTCCCGTTTGATCCACTAGGCTTGTTCTAGATTAGGGCAGATCGTTTGAGTGAGCGGGCCATGTCGCAGGTCTCTGGCGACCCTTTAATCTTCCATAGACATGTTACCCCAGACCCAAAGTGCTGGAAGGCGATTGTCGCCTCGCCTGCTAACATTGCTTGCGCAATTGGGCTGCAATGATCTGACGGGAGGGTGGACTTAGTGGAGTGACTACCTCGTATGTACAATGTTTCTTGATTCAACTAGAATTAGATTTTGTTACCCCCTGGTTGAGGGCCAACGCCATCACCCTCCACACGCTTTTCACCACCCTTCAATTCCCAGCCCCTCTGCCTGTATCGCGCAGGCCATATGCCACATCTTCCGGGAGCCAGGATGCCTCGCGGATCAAGGGCATCTTTTAGCGTGTTATTGAACCTGGTATGGGGTGATCAGCAACTTCTACCAGTATCATGACCTATCCGAGGAAGGGCCTACTTCATCAATGCACCATCGTTCCAGTTATATGTCCCCGCAACCTGATCCATGAGCGCGAGATGGGTACGATACTCTCCATATCCCAGCCGGGCCGCGTCGTCGATCATGTCACTTTTAGATTTGTTAGTTAATTGCATCCGAAGAGGGCTTACGCAGCCTGTCGTATTCTCACCGTAGACATTTCTCTGCCTTTTGTTTCATATCGGCGTCCTGGGCATCGAAGACAATCTCAACAATAATATGCATTTCCCTCAGACCAACACAGAATGCAGGCATCAGGTCAATGCCCGCTTCAGCATGTCGCTGCTTCGCAAGTGCGAACAACCTTTCAGCATCGATTCCCCGAATCGGACTGACAGGCGAAAACGCAATATGACCTCCATTTGGCATCCAATTTACCCATCTCAACTCCTCAAGATCCGGCGTTCCTGATGCAATCCTGTCACGACTCCAGAAGTACTCGCCTGCAGGCAATGTCTTAGAGTCGATCTTCCTACAGCCAGGAATTTTATGGAACTCGGCATCGACAATATCGAGTTTGAATTTGCGAATGTTGGCTGGACCGTACGACATTCCGTAGTAGACCCATGCGTGATCTCCAGTCTTGGTCTTCTTGAGTTCCTCGCGGTATATGCTTTCTGGCATTTGACCTTTGCCTTTGAAGTACTTCGCGCGTGGGAAACCTTGTATGGAGAGTGTCTGCAAACCGTGACGTAGTTGCGCAACGTTCTCGAGTATATTTGCAATGCGTAGGGGACGGATGATCTCCATCAATGGTGCGAGGTCCGATTCGTTTTGGAATGTATACATCTGCATTGCAATGTGTAAGTGCATGCATTCACAGTCAAGTAGACATGGCTTACAAAAGACTCAAAACCTCCGGGGTTGGGCATTAAAGCCATGCCCATCTTTGTCACAATTCCATAGTTTGACTGTGAGAAGATACCACTACATGACCAAGTTAATAGTTGCAGAAAATTTCGAGGTCAAAATTCTCACTCGCTGTACGGGCCGAAGCCGTAAGGGAAGCATTGCCAGGTGTTACTCCCCTCCAAACCTCCCATACCCGTTCGTACAACCTAGAATACACATCAGCAAACCTCACGACACTGCTCTCAATTAATGAATATTACCTCTCCTTTTGGCAACACAACTTCCAATCCAGAATGTACGGCCCAATGGTCACCATATGGCGTGTACCCCACGCCTCTATCCAATGTATTCCCCAACACACTCCCTCCCCCTAGATCCGGCGTATCAATCCACATCTTGTCACCCAAGCCTCTCTTTTGTAATTCTTCATACAGCGCATAGAATGTCACTCCAGGCTCCACAAGGCAAGTATAATCCTCCGCATTGATATCCAATATCTTATTCATTCGCCGTCCGAGGTCAATCGTCACCGATCCTCGTACCCGTGGCGCCGAGCCTCCATACCCCAGATTGCGACCGATCGATATCGGGAAAATCGGTATGAGATGCTTGTTCGCCCACCGCACGATGATCTGCACTTCTTGGACCGACCCAGGGTAGACTACCGCAGACGCGATGAATTCTTCAACGTCGAATAGCGGCATCATGTCATGTGTGTTTGGGTGTTCCATGTACCAGCCATTGTTCACTTCTTTATCGTTCAATTCGACATTTTCGGCTCCAATGGCAGTTCGTAGCTCGTCAATCGCGGATAGGAATGCTTTCTCGGAGATGCCTTGGGGAATTGGGAGCCCACGCTTCAGGGGAATCTTGTCAGACACCGTCTTGCCATCGTAGACCGCTGCTTTGGCAGAGGTGGCTTTGTGTAAGAGGGATTCTGGTATTCCGGAGTGGACTTTGCCCAGGGTCGGTGTTTCGGGAAGAGTTGAAGGCGCCATTGAGGGTTAGAAGCTGCTGGGGATTGTTGTCGATTTATACTAAAGTCTGTCTCAATTCTGCCTATTGAACAAAAATACAATTTTCCGATGTACACGAATCTTTGGCACTGTTGTTTTCGTATAGCGTTGAATTGGTTGTCTTACGCTTTGGAGATGCCAAACTCAACAGCAACTGCCCAAACTCTATCTCACAAAGGGTTTTGATACCGGACTGCCATTTATCATGAGTCTCCCCATTGCCCCACACACATCCGGCCGGTTGGCTCCAGGTGTTTCAACAAGACTTACTTCTGATGGTCCCCAAGTTGCAAGATGTGCGGGGTAAGCTTCCCCAGAATCTCCATCCTGGCGTTTGTGGGGCACCTGTGATGTGAGGACCCTGAGAGTCGATTGGGGATGTGACAATCCCTGACATGTACAACTTGTGTGAATACTAGAAGTATTATGGTAGGATTTTACGTTACCTGGTTTACTTCTTTTTCGTTAGTCATACTACAGATGAATCATAGCTCTTTCAATTGCATGATCCAATTTTACGAAGTGGACCTCCATACAATTGAAGAGACACTACAACGTTTCACAGTCGTTATAAAACAATTGGTCTTCTTTAGAGCGCACAAAGATGATCGTCGTTGTTAAGAACGGACCACTCTTGGTATTCTTCATAATGATCTAGGGTGCCTTCACGACCTTTCGGCCTGTCACTTCATACCTCTGAAGCTCCTTTATGATCTCCGGGGAGTCAGAGAACTCGTAAACTTCAACTCTGGGTGTTATCTTTCCTTCGAGAGCATGCTGTAGCAATTCGTCCATCTGCTCATTGGTACCAGTTGAAGATCCCTTGATGATCAAACCTACCACTATCAGCGGAAATCCAGTCAATTGAGAAAGTCGGGGACTTACCTCTGTTCGCAATATGAATTGGAGACATTGGAAACATGAATGTGTCTGGTGGCAGTCCAACACACACGAAGACACCGTGGTTCCTCACAAGATCTGGTGCACTCTTGTAGGCAATCTCCGTTCCGGCTACACAGATGACAGCATGTGCGCCCTCGCCATCGGTCAGTTCCCTGACGGCAGCAACAGTGTCTCCTTTGGCGTAGTCTACGAAAGCCGCTGCGCCCATCTCCTTGCAAAGCTTCTCTTTATCGGGCCCGCTGTCAATGGCAATGACTTTGTACCCCTTAGTCTTTGCCGCGATCTGGACACCAATATGACCCAATCCGCCACCCGCTCCAACAATGGCTATCCATTGTCCAGGCTTGACCTCGGGTTCGCACTTCGAAATCGCACCAGCGAGACTCAAGCCAGCGCAGAGCAGAGGGGCCGCAATCTCACTTGCCAACCCGTCCGGGATGTGAGACACAAAGTCAGCATGTGCAATAGCATACTGCTGCAATGTACCCCTGGTACTCCTTCCCGTGTTGAGCTGCTTCGGGCAATGGTTCACCAAACCAGCTTTGCAGGCCGAGCACTCGTTACATGCACTCCAGAGCCACCTTAGCAACGTCAGTCTCGGAACGCACGTGTATACATCTCCTCGCCTCTCACTGTTTTCTTACTTAATTCCAACGCGCTTGTTTAAGATCGATTCTGGCGCATCTGGACCCAAACCAACAACGATACCAACTCCCTCGTGGCCTGGGATATCCGTGTATGCGCCGAGTCCTTCGACGTTTCTGCAGTCCGAATGGCATATTCCCGAACATTCTATCTTTACGAGGACTTCTTTCCCCTTGGGTTGTGGAACCTCGAAGCCATCTCGAATGACCAGCTTGCCATTGTCCCCGGGCGAGTCGATCCAAGCTACCTTCTGCGTAGTGGGTATGGTCGCTGTCATTGCGTAGGTAAATAAGCGTGTGGACAGGCAGGTCAGGACACGCAGAACTCGGGCAGTAGTGATGGTAATGCTATATGATATAGTTATTAAACGGAGGAATGCAACTATTAAGATATGTAATCGTCACCCTATCTCTTTGCTTCCGACCCGTCGTCTATCTACACATGACACCCCGCGCGACTCTCCCTGTCCCCCAAGTCTGCTGCCCCACCATTATCGCCCGCTACAGGTCCCCCGTCCCCACAGCCCCTACCCGGTATCCAATGACGGGAGTGTAAAGTCCGAACTTCGCTCGAATAGCCTCCATGAATGCTCTGCCCGGCTTCCCCTCACGGTATTTGGGGATGCTCTCCCCAGTATTGCATACTTTGTTCTAGTTTTCGGTCATCCGATAGACCTTAGAGAGGCCAAAGATCCGAGTTACCTGGGAACGGATCTGGTCAATGTTATCTTAATAACGTGTAATCAACATATTTGGGCTTAGCATGCTACGATAGCAACACTGTCATGTATGAATTCTTGATCGCAAAGACCAAGTCACTCTTGCATGTTCGTCCTGTTTACATTAGCTTGCGGCCATTGATGACAGTCTTTTCATCCTGTCGGTTGTTTCAAGGGAAGTAGCCAATCCCAGGATGTGGTATAGACAGACTTCAAATCAGGTAGATTGAGGTTGCGAGCAAAGTAAGGAAGATGATTACAGTTTTTTGGTATCAATCTCAGCAACGACGTTGGCTGGTGCAGGAAAATGCTGGCTTAGTATAGCCCAATGACTCCAGGAAATGCTCGAAAACTCCATGGCATCCATAGATGCATCAAAAATGCCAGTTCAGCGGTCGTCCACTCGTGGCCGCTTACTATCTCTCCCATTATCATCGCCAAATCTCTTACGGTCGCCCAGCGGCTTCGCATTCGCACCGGTTGCGCCTCTATCTTGTCCATCTCGTCCACCGTTGCGATATGAGTCCGAACGAAACCTTTCGTCTAGTCCGAACTCACTCTTATCGCGTGGCCGCCTGTCATCCCCAAAATCGCCCCATCGTCCCGTGTCCTCGCTCTTCATGTCTCTGTACCGCGTCCTGCCCTTCTTTCCGAGCTTCGTCATGTCTCGAATCTGCATGTACTCTGGCAGAACTTCTCTGTTCGTGCTGTCTTCGAATGTAGCTCCCATGACGTTCCGCTTGTCGATGCCCATGTCTTTCAGCTCCTCGGAGAAGAAAGCGCCCTTGTGGAAGTACTTTTGCATGTACTGCATCTGACCTCGATCTCCACGCTCGTCCTTTTGCTTTTCAATGAACTCGCGATCCTCTGCTTCCCTCTCGGCCTCCGTGAGGTTTCGTCGGCGTTCGATCTCGGCACGTTCAGCTTCTGCCTCTTCTATAGCAGCGCGTTCTCGCTTGATTCGCATCAGCTCTCGCAGTTTCCAGGCGGCGTATTCGGCTTCGGGATCGACACCATCCGTATCGTCAACGCCGTTGATGTCATCCTCCTCTATATCATCATCCCAATCTTTCTTGCCCTTTGCTTTCTCAGCTGCGCGCTGATCGATCTGTTCCTGCACGAGAGCTCTTGTCTGCTCTTGCTTGCGCTGCTCCTCCGCTTCCGCCAGCTGGTCCGCCGTCTTTGCAGGCGCAGCAGCCTTCCCCCGATCACTCTTTTTTATGAAGACTGGGCGTATAAGTTTCGGCCGTGACTCTTCCTCACTACTCGACTCCTCCTCCGAATCCTCCTCCTCGTCACTCCCGCTCCCACTCTCGCTCTCACTACCCGATTCCCCCGATTCCTCCTCACTCTCCGTCTCGAACTCCTCTTCCAACCGTTTCCTCTCCTCCTCCGATCGTTGTCGCGACGCCAGACTCGATTTGAGCGCGCCCTTAGGAAACGAAGAAGCCAATGGTTTAGGCTTCGGCTTGACAAATGGCAACGGCTTCTGTTGCTGCTGCTCCTCCTCCGACTCGGAATCCTCTGCGCTGGACGGCTCCTCGACTTCGGCGGCGCCGGGCTTGCCTGCGAAGTGGCGCGTGCGCACCGGCTGCGCGGTCATCTTCTTGGGTCGCGGCGGAGGCATGGTCGCGTGGGGAGGGTGATTCGATCGGAGTGGTGTGGTTCGTAGAGATGGGGTGAGTGGAAGATTGTATGCTGGAAATGGTTTTGGCTGTCTGGGAAAAAAGTTGGGGTCGAGGCCGCGGGAGAGGTGCGAGCGGCGACTTGGCGTACGGTTGTAGGGCTGAGACATGGGCTGCGTCTATGCGCAACGATCTATAGTTATCAAACCACCTCATGTTATATGAAATAAAAGGTATGGAAGCATTGTGTTCGGATTCGGATTGCGAAATATTTCGATGCAAGTTAAATGATGATCTCAAAATTGTACTTTTTCTATCTCGAAGGCAGACATAGAAGACTATAACTAGTGTACTAGATACCTACTATAGTCTGTTAAGATGTCTTCGCATAATTCAACCATCATCCTCTTCTTCTTCACCTGCAGGCTTTCTGAATCCAATCGCGCAGCCCTCAAACTGAACATCTATGTTGCAGCTTGCGTATGGTAGAAACACCTCACCCCATCTGACCTGCTTCACTTTTGCAATGTCTTCATACAGCTTATCTTCCAGAGCGAGCCATTTATCCTCCCACAGTGCTTGAGGGCTAGGATCACTAACCACAACATAAAGATCTCTCAGGCCTTTCATCTCAGACATGATACGCCAGCCATGCTGCCAATTGGTGGTGTCTTCAGGGTACGCATAACGCTTAGGATCCGTTGGGCGACGAAGGTAAGGCAGAGCCCGAATCGACCAGCGAACTCGTAGTTTACGTATCGTATCAAGGCGCGGAAATGGGACACGCTTTGGTAGATAGAGTAAATGCGTGACATGTAGAAGCGAGAAAGTATGTGGTGCGTAGAGGTGTGGAATCGCTTCAGTGTACCTGCACGATGTTAGCTTCACGTATTCACAAAACCATAAGCCGACATGCTTCAAATCTGACGACACTATAAGCACGACGTAATACTGACATTCTCCGGCAAGCTCTCAACATTCCTAGGGGTCCGTGGAGCTTCCGACAACTTCGTCCACCCACCAGCACCTTGCACGTGCATTGCAGGCTTTCTTCATCTTGTTCCGCTTGCTCGTCTTCGCAAATGAAATGTCCCAGCTTTTTCTTCATGCCCAATGTCATATGTATCGTCTCTTCTCCCATGACATATTCATAGACCATTTTCCGGATCTCCAATGGCAAGCTCGCGAAAAAGGTACTTTGCCCTTGCAAATGCGTGCGCGCATCTAATTCCGGATCAGGCGTGGAGGGGATCGAAATGGTAGACTTGCGCCTGTGGACCACCTCCTTGTCTCCCCGTTTCCTCGATGCATCGTGGTGCTTCCGCGAGAAGAGTGAGCGGTGCGGCTTTTGCTGATATTCAGATGCCTCGGCTGCGGGAATGTCATGTGGCATCCATCTCACGCCCGGGACCAGTTTGAGTAGGCGACCTTTCATGGGTGAGGCTGTTGCTACGGGGCCGTAGATAAGAGGCATTGAGCGCTCTCGCTCCCGGAAGTCAACTGGTGCCGTTTAATTGACAACGGCTGGGGGATTGTCTTGGATTGAGGGTGAGGGAAGGGACAGATACGGCAGGATGCGTTCTTGCTTTTGTTGTGTCCTGTCACGCCAGGCGGCGCGCCAGCACGCCAGTCAGATAGTGAATGGAGGCATGCGGGGAGACGCGGTGATAGATCGACAAGGTCTGTGCTTTCGGGGCTGTAGCTTATTCCATTCAAGCAGTTAATATACGACTAGCATAATGAATGGATTGTTCAAGCTCTTCTAGGCCATGCATGCCCTAGAGAAACCTGCTGTTTGACGGGCATAGTCAGGTACTGAAATGGGGGCCCAACCAACAACGTGCCGACATCATCCCAATCACAGAGCCTTATCCGTACATACAGTATCAATGACCATCATGTAGCTATCCCCTCCCTGGCCAACAGTGTGCCGCAACGTCCAGAATAAGAGATGTATCCGAGACATTGCTACAGATTGAGCAATAGTGCCATTTGTATGGCGCAATTCAATGGCCATCAGTCTTCTCTTGGTTCTCACAGCAATTGCTTGAATATTCTGTGAATTATCTTGACCTGGCCTCCTACCACAAACCTAGGGCATTTTCAACACATGCTCATCCAATGGAAATCACTATGTGACGAATTGAAATATGTGCCTGGCTACACCAGGCCATAACAGAGCGCATAAGGTTGGCATTGGATTCAATCGTACTTTGTCGTTTATCAAACATTGAAGAGTAATAAAGAGTTCTTAAATCCATCCTTCAAGCCTCATTCGACTTCTTTCCATTCTGTGTAGCCTCTGGGTTCAATGGCTTTTTCGAATCATAACCGACTTGCTTGACAATCCCCAGTCCCTTCGTCCTCCCCTCACGGAAGATGATCCTGTCCCCAATCGTCAAGTACTCGGGACGCTGAACGAAGCGGAATGCCACCAGAGCTCGGTCGCCTGTACGGATGTATTGCCTATCGATGTCAATGATGGCGCACGTCTGCGAGACTGGGCCAACGTGCAACATCGCCTGGTACTTGGTTTTGATAGTAGTCGCGTGGGAAAGAATGAGGACCTCTGCCACGAATTCGCGGTACACTTTAGGTGCGGGGAGGTTACCGGTCGTCGGATCAGGCTTGTCGGGCTTGTGCAGGACAACCATACCCTTGCGGACGTCCTTCCTCCTCACGTTACGAAGTGCCAGGCTGGCGCTTTGTCCAGCACTGCAGCCGGGGACTTGTATTCGTTTCCGTTCAATGGATCGAACTTTGGTGGTTGTGAATTGACCAAGACTGTCTGGTCCGACAAGTATGGTGTCGCCAGCGTGGATCTCGCCCGACTTGACAATTCCAGAAACAACGGTTCCAACAAATGGAACAGAGAAAGTATCGTTGATGCAGAATTCCAGAGGTGCATCCGCGTTGTAATTTCCATGGTGAGGGAGGATGTTCAAGAATGTCCTCACCAGATCAAGATTGGTGCCAGTGACGTTCGAGACCTGGAAGATGGGGCAGATGCGTCGTGATACAAATTGAGTCGCGGTGTTAACACATTCCTCGTGGTTCTTGACGAAGATAGGTATCTTGCGTGCCCCAGGAGACTTCAAGATTTTCGTCAGCTGCGTGATGGTCTCTTCGAGAATCTGAGGTGGGCAGATATCAATCTTGGTAATAACGACCATGACGGGAACATTTAGAGCTAGTGCAACTCCGAGATGCTCTTTACTCATGCCGATCAGACCGTTGTTCGCGGCTACCATGAGCAAACAGTAGTTAGGCTCACTGCTGAGTAGGCCAAACACCGTGGTACGAAGGTAGCGCTCGTGGCCAGCAAGATCAGTGAATCCGATGACTTTCGCAGAGCGTTTTCCAATCTCTTCCCAAGTCAGCTTGCGTCCTGCAACATTGGACACCACAACCTCTCCTTTGCTATCGAATCCCATGATCTCCATTCCGACAGAGCTGGTTCTCCCAGTCTCAATCTCATGCTTATGGCGGAATAGATTCACACGAGCTTTACCTCGACCGTCATCTAAGCCGCCCTTCACAAGGACTCCTAGCATAGTACTCTTCCCTGCATCCACATTACCCACCACTGCGATTCGGGTCTCAATGACTTCGTCAATGCTTTGCGGGCGCCGCCGTATTATGATCTTTCCGGACGCTCCCTTCTCTTTTGGATTGGCAGAGTCAACCTCTACGTCCCCACCTACGTTCCTCGTGAGGAGTACTTGAAAGTCGGCTTTGATTTCCTCACAGACGGTTCCTATGCGCTCGATCGCAGAATCCCACTCTTCCCTCGAAAAGCCCATTGACTCCCCATTATCTTCAAGTCCCACATCGAATAGTGCCTCGCCATGGCCCTCGCCCAATCTACCGCACAGAAGCTCCACGAGGGCTGGAGTGTTCTCTTCAGCAGGATCTACCAACAGCTTTCTCAGGGGTATCCGTGAGGTGGTATCGTCGGATAGGCCGAGTTGATCAATGATGTCGAGCTCGTCGTGCTCTTCGAGGGCAGCGGGGTTTTGGCCGGGAGGGCGGCGCAAGGCCTGCTGTTTCTGCACGTAGTCGGCGAAGTCGCTTAGAGCCTTTCATACTCATGTTAGCATTCTTGCATTGGGATATGATTCGACCATCTGCAAAGGGCTCCTGCTACAATTGAAGCTCTGCGTGTGGGTAGAATGTCTAGCTTCGAGCACCCAAATGAGGTGTTCCAATCTGGTGACTGCTATCAAAGCTAGTAATAATGGTAGGAATTGCATACCGACTCGCCTTTCCGCCGCTCCATTGGGTTTGTTTTCACATGTCGTGACGCCATAGTTGTGTGTAGAGCTCTCAGGTGCAGTTCCGTATCTGCTGCCGTATTCGTTTACAGCTGTGTATTTGTTGATCAATCAATAGATGTTCCATGAGCTTTTGTTGGAGAATGTGCATTGAATGTTGTATAGTGTAGAATGAAAGTTGGGATGGGAGCTCTGAAAGAGAGAGCTCGAGGGAGTGGAGTTGGGGTACTCAAGTATGGAGGCGGGACTCGGGAGCTATCGATAACGAGTCATCTCGATGACGCTTGGACAGTGCCATCACTCCGCCTCTTGATTGAGTCACCTTAATCACTGACAACCACTGCCTCAACCCATAACCACGTTACCTGCATGGGGGTAAGACATAATCACAGTGTCTTGACACATCATTGACCATCATTGAGATTCAGTCATCGTTTTCATGAACAAACAGACATATTCCCGGTCACCCGGATACTAGCATGACACGATGGGTTAACCCGTTCCACCGCAGCAACGCAGGCACCACTGGTAATATTCCGTATTTGGATTAGAACAATCATAGTTCACAAGAAAGGGCGGTCAAATGAAGGGCGCTGTCAACGAAGATGCAGGTGTTTACAATCATTACTGCCGGGCGTGATCTATCGGACGATGACTATTCGGGTCCCCAATTCGGTCTCCCATTCATCATGCTCTCATTCATCATGAAGCCGCAACGCCACGCTCACTGCAGTATTTGGCGATTTCCTTCCTCAAAGTCTCTTGTTGAAGGTTTACGTTGTCCATGATATCACTCACTCCGTTGATTGACTGGCAATACGCCGATGTGTCAACCATTTGAGCCATAACAGCCTGAAGCTGATTTGGAAGCCACTATTGCTGTCAGCATAAATGATAGAACAAGCTCATTTCTGAGTACTTACTGTCACGATAGGACTTCCACCAGTAGCTGTAGGATGTGCCGTTCGCTTCAGGATGTATTCCCGCGTGAAACACCAATGTCGCCATCGGAAATCACGAACTTGATCCAATGCCTGGAGATACAATGCGGCTGAGACCGAGTCTTGCAGGGCATAATCCTTTACACCTGTCTCGATAGCATGATCCCGAACCGCCTCGAGGAATTCACGATGGTTTCCTGGTCGGTATTGACGGAAGTCCTTGAGAATATCCGTAAGCGGAGTCTCGGGCATCTTAATCTGAAGGAGATTGTCGCATAATGGGATCTATGCCATGTCAGTGGTTGATGCCGTCGCATTCATGTCGGACTCATACCATGCTGTCGTTCGCTCCAGACTCCCCACGGAACGACATTGGCTCCTCACTCACGCCCTCGTAGATTACACCATTTGGGAACATTGACTGTGAGGTGATGCCAAAGATGAACGTACGAAATGTAGTGTAGCTCTGCGGCTTGCTACGATTCCACATTGCTACTAATGTCAACCAGGATCTATTTTGTGCCTGCAAGGGGACTCACTGTTCATGACGGCATTGACCTTCCTTAGGCCGTCCACCAGCGTGCGCAATCCATCATTGAATTGCTCCCGGTCACGCGCCGTACTTCCTTCTAGCATCTCGACAACACCCTTGATCAAGGCACCAGACTCCTTAACCATGGCAATGTGCACTAGAACGAATCCAGCCTCTGAAGAAGATGGATCCAATCCGTGTTCAAATGCACGCACCAGGCGAAGGTTGTCATAGTCAAGGCCCTTCTCAGGATCCTCGAAGCGATAGTTGAACAGGGCATATGAACCTGCATACTCCATAAAGGGTTTGAACCCAGCACTGATGTTTGAAATGTATTTAGCAAAAGCTGATACCTTGTTAGGTGAAGTACTTACATCTCTGCAACCTTGACAATGGGCAAGGAGATACACCGAGGCAAAGTCTGACGGCCCAGCCCGTACGGTTCATCCTTCAAGAATCTTTCATGGCATGGCTCGAGGAGGTATGCCGAAGCAACGAAGGAGTAGTCACGATAGAGAGCGTTCATCACAACAAGATCATTACGATACTTTTCTACCTCAGCACTGAGGTCTGGCAACTCCTTCAAGACGGTATCGCCAAACGTAAAATTGGCCAACAAGCCTGGCTCTCCCGACAGAGTCTTGACAGGCATTCTGTTTAGGAGAGACTCGAGGGCATCGAACTCTGGTGGTAGCTTGACGACAGGCTCCTGGCGAGGCAGGAAGCCTCTTGTGGTCGACACCATGAAGGCTGGGAGGGAATGGTCATCAGGACGAGTGTCCGTCATGACGGGGAAGTCGAAGCCGGAAGCAGACATCGTGACCAAAAAAGCCAATAAGATGAAAGAAAGGTGGTAGTTCAAAAAGAGTTATCGAAATAATTGACTGTGGCCAATGAGAGCTCGATCATTCAACTGTCGTTGTGTAGGGAAGAGAAGATCATTGCAGTCCACTCGAGTTCTGCTTATATTCAGTGGCCGGAACGCGTTCCGGCCATTTAGTTCTTCAAAACGCTCTTTAATTCCGGCCTCACCCTCCAAAAGATAAACCAACTCCAGATAAAGTACGTAATGGTAATTTCACCCTGCTGGACGCATGACCCATCAACCGATTAATTCCTTCAATGCCCGAACAGTCGGCATCGTACCCCTCAGCAAAAGATGGGTCCGTATATATCGTCGTCGCCATCCTCGCCAAGACTGAGACAATGTGGTCACCACGAGAGGACGTTCGCCATGAAGACGATCGTATCGCTATCTTCTCGAGCATCACTTGCTTGGGCTTCAAGCTCTCTATCAAATTTCAACTCAATGGTCAGAAAAGCCAGACAATGCACCTCAAATGTACATGATCAGAACCCCAATTCACACACTTCACCAAACCCGATGAAGGGAAACACGATTCGTCAACAAACATGACCATACTCATCAACCCACCGATAACAAATCAGAATTAATCTAGCGAATATCGTTGCGATAAGTTATCGTGGATAGTATCCCAGTATATCGCCAGTCCTGCTGGTCGTCGTCCCTGACCAACACACCGTTATTCAGATTAGCGCACAAGCCATTGGTCCGTTTGCCTGGCCAATCACAGGGACGTGGAACTTCTTTCCATTATTGTCATGATGTTCATGGCCTCTTTCCTCGAGAAACAAAATTATGCAGTCCTGAACTGAATAACAATTAATTTACGATACTGCTGGGAATTTTGGCAAAGGTTTATTCAGGAATCGATCGATACTCATATTTACATTACAAGACAGCACACGGCCGGCCAAGGATATAGTTGATACAAGAAGTTCGATCACCACAGCGCATACCAGACGTTCAAATAACACGTTCATTGCAAGTTCTGAGAATCTTCATATCGTTGTATTCAATTAATTCATTTTGTTCATTTCATACTGTCATCAACGGGACACGGCATGAACCGCGTATTGACATCAATAGACATTACGTCCACGCCCATGCATGAGCTCTATATACATCGCCTATGTCGAGTTTCTATACGATACAACACATGGCTTCTCTTCTTTTCTCTTCTCTTATTTACAAACCGAAGCAGCTGGCGTAGTAGGTGACGGACGCAGGCCAGTCAGAGAACATGGCCTTGATGCCGACCTGCTGGACAAGGACATCAAGAACGGTGTACATGTCACCGTCGTTGTTGATGGCAGGCGCGACGGATTGGTAGTAGTAGTCGCCGCCCTTGTTAAGGAAACCAGAGCGCTCGAAACTCCAGGAGGTGATCTCGAGGCCGGCCTTCTTAGCAGCAAGGGCATAGTCGGAGGGGATGACGGTGGAGTTGTCCTCGGTAAGAGAAACGAGAGCGAAGATCGGGGGCGCGAGGATCTTGACACCGCGCTTGACGAGCTCGTCCATGGAGCCAGTGGCGTTGACGTAGCCCTCGGGGGTATCGACACGCTCGTCGAGGTAGAGAGCCTGTTCGCCGAAGGCGGGCTCGTTGTCAATCCAGTAGAAGATGTCGTCAGGGAGGAAAGACTGGAGGAAGACGCGCTTAGGGTCGATATTCCTCGCCTTGTACTCGTTGACCAGGTCCTGGGCGAATTGCGCCTGGGTGTAGTTATTGAAGGGCATTTTGACCTCGGGAGTCTTCAGCTCGGATGTGAACTTAAGACCCCAGCCATCAATGAGCTCGAGGAACTCGTCGTGAGTGGCGAGCGTGCCGCAGACGCTGTCGCTGTACAAATCGGTACGGAATGGGGGAGTTCCGTCCATGTACTCCGCAATGGTGGTGCCATTGGGGTTGAAACCGTCCATCTTTGCGCAAAGAGTCTTGAACTCCTTGACAGTGATGTCGGAAGTGCAGCATTTCGCCTTGGCAGCCGTGCCATTGGAGGCGGGCTCGAAGGGAGTGGTGCACTTGGCTGCGAGTTCTGGGTGCAGAAGGATGTCGGTGGTAGTGTGAAGATCGCAATGCGAGTGACGGCAGACAAGCTGCTTGTCACTGGTGAAAGCAACATCACACTCGACAACACCAGCACCTTCACGCCTGGCAGCACGGTATCCCTCAATGGTGTGCTCGGGGAATTGGAGAGGAGCACCACGGTGAGAGAATGTGAAGTCGGAAGTCGTGAAGGGACCCTCCGAGCAGGAGAGGAGCTTCTCTTTCAATTCACCCTCATCCATGTTGTGGACCAACCACTCTGGTCGAGAGCCAACCTGGACATTGATGTTCCTCCCGTGGTGTCCTTTGCCGGGGGTAGGGTAGCCGGTGGACTTGGGGACGACAGCAGCAGAGGCCGCTGCGATAAGCAGACCTGAGGTGAAGAGAGAGTGCATCTTGAGCGATTGTCTGGTCGTACCCAACGGCTTAAAGAGGATGAGGATGGGGGTGAGAAGAGGAATTGACTCTGCAGCGTGAAGATCCCAGATACCAGGGCATTGGGAGGTCTTTTATCTCTGGGAAGCTCACAGTAGTAGTGCGCTGCAGGAAAGGTCTGTATGTTCGAACAAGGATGAGAAGCTCATTGCCAATGCCGGCTAGGCACCGTGTGGGCAGAGGCCTTGCCGCGACGATTCGATTGTAGCTCCATTGCTTGGTGCACGTGGAGTAATCAGGGCTGGGATAGACGACGTTGGAGGCTTTGGAGGCTGGCCATGATGCAAAGGAAGTCAGGATGATTGATATCGCGCACTCCATCGGGAACTGGAGTTCGGCTTCTAAGCGTGAAAGGGGCTAGCCTGCCAACCAGCCAAGGGCTCTACTTGCGCACGTTGACACAACTCTGCGCTGTGAATGGCCACAATGCGACCTCCAACCATGGCAGATATCATGATACGGCCTGCCGAGGGACCACCACCTAACGAGTAGTCAACGGTAGGTTAGCTACAACAATGTGGCACGGTTTGTTCTGTGCTGTCAGTGCTGTAGCATGGAGCTACTCCGGAACACCACGAGGAGCTTGACAATCGACGCATCTTAAATCTTCTTAGGTCCCTCTGCTCTACCAATAGACGTTGCGTCATCATCCGACTGGGCGACCTTTTGCTCGTATCCCACTTCAACCATGTGCTGACAATGTTTCTAAACACTTGGCGGAGAATTGATCGTCGAGGACTAATTTACTTTACTCTTCTAGCAGGTTTTCCAATGACCGACATTGCACTGTCCCTCTTGAGATTGCTAATTAAATCAACCCGGCGCATTTCTCTAAAGAAAAATCAAATTATGATCTATCGATAGGAATGAAAAGCTATCCAGACATCGGACGCTTAACAGCTGTACATTCCTGTCTATGCCTGCCAGATTAGTCCAATTAGGGCAGATGAACATAGTACCAGCTCAGGGACACGTTCATAGAGATATGGCTCACATGTATAATGCAACATGCAGTGCTGACCCTCCACTGGAAACCCAGAAGCTCAAGCTTCTTCCCGGATGTGTACCTGCGTTAGCTCAAAGCTCTGCGACCAATACAGCACTGTCTAGAAAGTGCAATGTCGATCCTGGCCAGGTTTGCTCCACATGCGCCAGATATTAGATTGGTCCTTTCGAATGTTCTCTCTACAGACTATCAAAGCTCCAGGAGATAAGTAGATATATAGCGACGGTCTTGTGAGGTCTTCTGAACCTTTACTCGACAAAACACATTCCAATCCTCATTGGTACAAACCTCGTGTCGATGCATATACGTACATAACACAATGTTCACGGGTATGCGATGTATGAGGAAAGTGTATCATCAGTTAGTTGAAGAAGCAAAAGACCATATGCCTCCAATGGTAGTACATCTGAACAGATGAGAGAAACAGTTGGAATGTTTATACCTTACGGGATATACCATTGCTATGAGTTAGGTCTAGATATTAACCACATCATTAATACAGACTTTACGGTAACCAACCATACTTCCCTCCTATCTCAAAACCCATCGTCATACATCTCCTATCCCAGATGAGCCTCAACCTCGATTTCAAGAGCCATATTATTATACAGCCCTGCGACCACAATCCCCGTCAACAAAGGCTGATGATTAGGACAATACGCCCTCAGATTCCTCACCGCAGCCCCCATTGCCTGTTCCCAATTCTCGCCTGCAAAGTACCCGCGGACCTTGAACACCTGCTCCCACCCTTTACCGCCAGCCTGCTGCAATGCATGCTCGACGTTAGCAAAGGCCTGGTCGACTTGCTTGTCGATGTCCGTAGGGATTTCTTCTGTGATTCTGTCCCACCCACCTGGAGGGTGGGTGTTAGCAAAGGTGGGTGGATAGAGGGGAAGGATGGCAAACCTTGGCCTGAGATCTCGATTCGGTCGCCGATTCGTACGGCTTGGCTGTAGTGTGTGTCTTTCCTCACTCGCTCGCCGAAACCTTTGTAGTCGAAGTACTGGAGATGTGACATTATCTTCTAGTCGAAGACGGGTCTAAATCTCAATGACTTTTAGTGATGTATAAAACTAAGGACTCTCCGAAATGGACAACGGTTTTTTTTAAAGTCAAACTTTGATATTTGCGACTTTCTCTAGATCTGAAATCAGGGGATAGAACGGTTGTTTGCTGTGCTGATTCCATTCCCCAACATCCCCAAGCTCCCATTTTATATCACGACCTCGTCCATTCCACCAGCAAGGCAACCCGCCCTCACCAAAAGGCCCCTAGCCTCGCAAATGAAGCTGCTTTGTAATTCCATCACTCCCTCCTTTCACATAATCTCCATCATCGCCCCATCAAAAACGGGAAACCCCATCAAATACTAGAAGTTGTGGAACGACGTTTTATTTCACATATGCGGTTCTCCAAGACCTTAGCGGGGCGGAGGGGTCTACTTACGTAGTCGGTCGATCCTGTAGGATCTTACGGGCGTTATTCAGCTGCCAAGAAGGGTTGAATACTAATCGGTGTCTGACGTTGTGTACTTGTGGGTTGGGGTTGGTAATGTCTATGAAGGTTTCGGTGTGGTTTTGGTTGTTTTTGTATGTGTGAATGTGGATGTTGGACGGTGGTACGAGGTATATTCGTCACATAGCTACCGCCATCACTAGAATTTAAAGAAAGGGAAGATAAAACCAGAGTCAAACATACTCATGTTACTACTATTATCGTTCTCGCATATATATGACACTCCACAGTGAACAGAGCATTAACACAAGATTCGATTCATACAACCCATTTTCCATAGGCACATAAAAAAGTGACCACAACCAACCACCCATCCCATTCAAAAGTCATCGTCCTCCCACTCCCCCCTTACGTTCCCGGACATATGCGAGTTGCAGCCTCGTATGAACGTGATAGAACGGGCGTTCAACTTACTGTCTGCTGCTGTCTTCTGGCAGAGGCTACTGTGAATTTGAGCGGTGCCCTGGCCTTAGTAGTAGTTATGGACTGAGGTGAAAGGGAGATGATAATGACGGGGATGACTGGGTGGCGCTCGATATTGAGATAGGAGCGTGGTTGGCATTGGTTGTGGGTCTGTGTTTGGGATGAGCATTGGGGGACGTGTTGAGGGTTTTGATGTTGATTGGGGGGCATTGTAAATATCATTCAGTTCATACAAACAATAATCTTCCTTAGTGCCCTTAGCTCTAATTCTCTAAATCATCATCAATCTCGAAACTGTCGAACCGCACTGGCTCGTACTGATCTTTTCCCTTGCCTGCCATCCTCGCAGCATCTTCTCGGCCTCGCTCAATGTCCAGCCAGTACAGCAAAGGTCCCGGCAGCAACACGAGGATTGCCAGAAATATGAACGCCGGTCTAATGGTGCCCGCACGATCGACGATCCAGCCGACCAGCGCTGGACCTACCGCACTGCTACCCTTGTCCGTAACAGCATACAATGCAAAGAAAGCGGCCTCGCTGCCTTCCGGGATCAGCGGAGCATACACTGATCTCGCATAAGAGGATATGCCACCCATGATGAGACCATGTACGATGCCAAGGGGATATATTTCCCAGGCTTTCTGCAGCCCCAGAAACCCAAGTTTACGGATGAAGGGTACATATCCCAAGAGACCGTAGAGCGGGACAATCTCCATCAGTATCACACAACCCAGCAAGACCTGCTTGGAAGTGAGGCTGTACCGAGAAGCGACACGCGGCCAGGCAAAAGCGCCTACAATACCGAACGAGATCGATGTGATGGAAAGAAGGGCTATGGCAATGGTTCCCATTTTCAGCTCTGTGCGGGCGAACAACACTGCCGTTCCGGAGATGGTGGCTATTGCGTCAGATAATAGGAACCAAGCTATGAGGAAGATGACGGCTTGACGAAGCTGAAGAGCGCGCTTGATCGTATTCCAAAACGACGAAAACGAGAACTTGGTATAGAACAGAAAGGTGCGGAACTTGGAAGAACGCTGGAAGCTGGACTGCGTGGGTAGAGGGGGGCCCGGTCGGGCTCGAAGCCATTTGTAGGTTGGGATGGTGAAAACTGCCCACCAAATACCGACCATCAAAAGGATGACTCGCATAGGTAGACTGGGATTCGCTTTTGCGATCGTGGTTTTCGAGAATAGGAAGAGGATCAAGATGCCGACGATTTGGACGCATACTGCAGCTACGTAGCCTAGACCAACACCTTTCGAAGATAGTTTGGCGGAAAGAGCAAGATCGCGAGATAGTTTCGTAGGATCTGAACGGTGGAATGTAGTAGAGCCGGAAGTGAGGCCTTCGAGTTCGACATCTGTGGAAGATTCGTCCATGGGTCTGGATGTTTCGTGATGATTCGACACCAAGAGTGGAAGAAAGGCGTTAAGAAGAGTGAATGAGCACCCAAGGCAGGTTACTCCGATAATGACGAGGATTGGAGCTAAGAAATAGACGCCTGGTGATATGAATATAAAGAGAGCGCTAGCAATAGAGCCAATATATGCAAATGCCATCAACATCTTCTTGCGATATGGTCCTAAAAGGTGGTCAGTCTGGTACTATCTCCAGCTGAAGCTGATAACGAACCATGATCTGCAAACGATGAAAAACAGACAAGAGTAATGGCTTGCATTAACACTGCCGCTGAAAAAGTATACATTGCAAACGATGCTGTCGTAACTTCAGAACCTAGGAAACGGACCACACATTGATCTTCTTGTCCATCGGCGCGAATCCGAATCGTGCTTGGGTTTTCGGCTGAACCGGATTGGTATGGAGCAACACATGGTTTGGTCCTATCCGAGAAGAAGAAACCTTGACCGCGAGCAAGCTGTTCTAGAGTCACTGGAAGAAACGATCCTTTCAAGATGATCAGTATTCTGTCATAGTAAATCCATAGCCGTCTAGCTTACCAACTCCAACAACAGCGAAGACCTCAGCTGCAATGGCGTACGAATACCAGCCATTAAGCTCTCGAGGTGTCGTTAGGCTAGTATCCTCCCCAGAATAGCGGGAGCCGCCACGACGCCTCAAATCTTCGCCTTCTTCCTCTTCAAAAGACATTTGAATATTGTTTGAAGCAGAAGAGTGCTCGACGAGCGGTATATATTGATCTTGGAACCTGGATGTGTAAGCCGGCGCATCCGCATATGGGTCTCGCTAATCCGGATGAGGCCAAGGCCTGCCATGATGCTGTCACATAACTGGGTAATCTGACAGGAACTCTGATTATGAATGTTCTCTCAACTTGCCTGTCCTATTTCCGCCTGCGCTAATCAGCCTTGAAACTTGAAGCGTCAAGGTTGGTGAACTATTGCTTCATCATCAGGGGCATCAGGAACATTGTCTCTCGTGTTTTCATCAGTTCCAGATATTGTCTAGATTGGTCGCATTCATCTGAACCCTTTCGGTAGCTGCCCAATGCGCGAGCAAGAATGCATTCACAGTTCTTAGATTATCGAACGACTTGACAATGTCAATACATATGTACTAGTCTGCGCGCGGCTCTGTGTAGTTCCTAGTCTTTGGTACAGTACTCCGTACTCGTATGTTCTTCACATCTTTGGTTTCGTGGTTAAAATAATTTGGACTGAATCCATAGAGCTCATCCTGTACCCGGGGTAATGTGAATGGGTGTAACAGATGATTCAATAGCCTACTACACAAGAAAGCAGTTATATTTACTATGGCATAGTGTAGACTCTGAAGAAGCCAACAAGCCTTACAGATGTTCCATTCCTAGGCTCAAGCGAGCTCGTTGCACGATTGTTTGGGTGGCACGCTCAATATCTTGACCAGCATGATAACTCAGCCTTTTAAAGAATCGACTACATGTTTGAATTGATAGCGATGCATCACTCCGCAGAGGTAAAAAGAATAAAATCGAACAGCAAGACGATGTCGTTACCTGGGTATGTTTGGCAATCTACATCGTGGGTATAAAGAAGGTCGGTTCCAAATGGGGGATAGCTTCATATGCTTACCTAACCACATTTTCTTGCATCTCAGTATCACGACTTCAACGTTATAGCTCTATACACACAATCATGCCGCCCCGGCTCCAGGTCCTCCGGTTGGCCTCGTCGCTACTCCATAGAACAAATGTCCACTCTACCACGCCATTGGTAGCGCCATTCCTCCTTCCGACCCAGCAGCGCTACGCATCCATTCTATCCTCGCTCTCAGATACCCCAGGTGCATACAAGAAGAAGATTCGAAGAGGTCGCGGTCCAGCCTCCGGAAAGGGAAAGACTGCGGGAAGAGGTCAGAAGGGTCAACATGCGCACGGAAAAGTTCCTGCTGGTTTTGAGGGAGGACAGACGCCGCTTTGGAAAACTACACCCGTGAGAGGGCGTGATAAATTTAATGCGTGAGTGCATTCCACTTCTGATATTAATGGTATCAATGAATTGGCCTGGAATTCCGAGATTTTTGTGCGGACACTCTATGGGTATAACATCACATTTCGTGAACAATTGGCTAAGCAGCAACTCTCCACAGATTCAAAGTTGAAATGTCACCTATCAACCTCGATCGTATACAATCCTGGATAGACCAAGGCCGCCTCGATGCAAGCAAACCTATCACAATGAAGGAATTGGCAAAGTCACGGTGTCTACACGGCGTCAAGAAGCACGGCGTGAAGCTATTAGGCAGGGTACGTTTGGTCACATTTACTGTTTCCGCCCCACTTGCAACAATCGACTGACATACATACCCAGAACGCCAACCAGCTCACATCTAAAATCAACATCATCGTCTCGCGGGCATCTGCTTCTGCAATCGAGCAGATCGAGGCCCTCGGCGGAACAGTCACCTCACGATTCTATTCACCCATGTCTATCAAGAGGGTCCTCCGCGGCGACTCTCACCCCGTTGTCTCTCTACAAGCGGACGCCGACCTCGTCACCCGCGCTGTTCCAGCCAAGGACTCCAAGATCCTCAGAAGCGTGCTCGACACACCCGATGCGCCCGAGGAAGTTAAGAACGAGGCCCTCCGAGCCGTATTCTCCAAGGTAGGCGAGAAGTACAAGTACAGACTCCCGGATGCGACATCGAGAAAAGACATCGAATACTACAGAGATCCCGCACACAGGGGCTACCTGGCGTACACCGTCAAGGAGGGCGAGAGTCCCAGTTTGTTCTTCAAGCCACCGGGCGAGGCCAAGGACAGGAAGAAGCAGGCCGCTAAGAGACAAGCTGCTAAGGCAAGCGCGGAGAACAGGCTTTTCTAAAAGTGTCTGGCGTGTTGTGTATGTTCTCTTCGCACGGCGTGTAGGATATGAGCGGCCTGGTACATGCCATGTACAATATAGTAGCACGTATGTATGTAGATTCTGTAACATGAACGAACATTTCCAAACCACTATGTGTGCGAGCAATTCCTTTTCCCTGTGGAATAACTGATATCCTCTCACAATCTAAAACGGCCGCTATGACTATCAGACAGACTGTATCCACATCAATATTATCAATCTGGCTATCTTTGACACCCTTCCTACGTAAACAACGAAGATGGCATTCGTTATGACCACTACCTCTCCTACAGCCTATAGCCCCCCACTGCACACATACACACAGCATATCCTATTTTACCCTCTCCCTACCCCTTTGTATGTTTGTGATTTTCACTACGTAGGAAAGGTGACTCATTACATCACTATTGCTGCAGAAGGGAGCAACACTAGGCCTATAGGCACTTATCTGCGCAGAGAAATAACTAGTAGAGCAGATAGAAAGTTTAGATATGTTAATAGCAGAGAGGTATTAGTTTACATTTATCTTCATCTTCATCTTCATCTTCATCTTCATCTTCACCTTCATCTTTAGTGAACTACATCTTCACCTTCCGTGAAACATTATCCTTACTTTCATTATCCTTACTTTCACTGAAAGTGAACCATTATCTGTACTTTCAGAGAACCATGATCTTCACCTTCAGTGAACTGTCAGCTTCACCATCTAGCTTCACCATCACCAACTTAACATTTGGTGAACTATCTTTGCAATTAGTGAACCGTCTTCATCTTCACTATTATCGTGTTTACTATTAATGATGGCTCACTGTCATGTTCACCACCATAAGCAAACACATAACCTAGGACACCAAGAGCATCATCAACTACTTCCTCCTAGGACAAATCCAGCGCAACATAAGCGTCAAGTCTCTACTCCTCTTAAGATACCTTAATATGTCTATGTTAGGCATTGCACATAGATCAATCAATCACAAGTATTACTTCCTACACGACAACAGACATGATATCAAAAACGTCTTAGAGGTAAAAGAATCACTACACTCGACTTGACTTGACTGGTTTGATACATAACCTATGCAATGATTATACATAAATCCGTCTTAGGGAGAGCTTGGTTAACTACGTATACCCTTTGCCCTTTTCTCCTCTTTCGCGGATTGGTCATAAATTCTAGTATTATACCTTCGGCACTCGACTTTCGAGGAAAGAAGAATCAAAACGCGACGAGGTCGATATCAAGACGTCATGGTTCATTCATTCAGTCATCCCTGATGCGTAGAGCAAGGGACGCCTATCTGGTAGGGCATGAAATCTTTTTCTTTTTGGGATGTTGGTGATCAATGGGTATGGTGATGTTGACTTCTTTCAACACGACCTTGTCTCACCGTGACACCACAGCACGCCTGCCTACCTGCCTACCTGCCTATCGCCGGAGCGGAAAGGAAAGCATTACGCCTCACCATCTTAGAAAGCGCATGGCATGAAGAATATCTTCCATCGACACCACTCACCGGGCGAGAAGAATCCCGAGCGGATTGGCAAATGATGACTACAGCGTTGGATGGGTGGATCTGAACGAGAAACGTGTGATAACTCCACCCGCCTCCTCCGTAATGCTGGGGAAAGGAAGGTTCCCCGGGATGGGATGGGATGGGAGGGAGGAGGCAGAGCATTATTGCAGGCAGGTGTTGTATTGTAATCATGTTGTATGTTGTAACTACCTAAGCTGTGGGTAAGGGGCTGGGTGACGACGAGCTGGATGGCGATTGATGAACACGGGCCAATGAGAAGAGGGGACGGGGGACGACGACGAGTCGAAATGGGGGATTCTATCTATGGGTTGGATTATGATAATGAAGCGCGAGTGGCGGAGCTGTGTTGTGCTGAGTGGTGTGTGTAGTTTACCGGGTTGGTCTCAGCATTTGTTATTATTGTTGGGTGACTGACGATGCTGCTACAGCTGCTACTGCTGCTGTGATCAGCTAACTCCTCACGGAACAGGTCTGATGTATTTGTCTGCCCTGCCTGCCTGTCCTGCTGCTTGCGTCGTCGTCGTAACACCTTGCATGAAGATTCAGCTTGATTGATTATTTGCGGCGAGGATTGTCGTCGTCACTCGTCAGGCAAAGACAGTCCCGCTGGTTCGAAACTTGTGCCCGAAACCACCACTCACTTAATACCCCCAAGTCATCTATATTACATGGTGCTATAATTGTGGGAAAGGGCTTGGGTAAGGCGTAGATCTCGAGAGGTTTTGTGTCTCGCCAGCGGGTTCCGCGTATGGGTTCCGTCTCGATAGCATGGCCTGCCCTCGATAGTTCGGTATGGCAAATGTTCAATATCTACTGGGATCGAAGAGAAGATCCAATTACACCTACCTAGTCAGTGGTGGATCGATGTGTCTCCTGCACAATCATCATCGAACGCAGCATCCATGTCGCGAGAGGTTTGAGGCAGCCCTTCACCGACACTCGCAGACCGATATGCCTGGTCGATGGATGTATATCAAACGCCGGTCATGTACACAAATACTCACGCAACAGGTGCAGTGCAGTTCGATGTATGAGTACATTACAGCATGGTACGCACATAACGCCAGAACGCGTGACGCCACTGTCTTTGGGAAGCCTTCCCGGTGGAACAGGCCAGGTCATTCTCCGTGACAAGGCCATCATCACCGGGATACAGGCTACAAACCACTTCCTGCATTAGGTCAGCTGTGCATCAGCGGAGCCGGCAGCTGGTTGGATGCGGACGACAAGCTGACGATGTTTCGGCTGCAGCGCTGGTGGCCCACCTATCAAGACTCGTGCGAGCCATAAAAGACAACGGAGAGGTCTCTAAAAATCGTTGCGGTGTTGGTCGGCTAATCGAACATGCCCCAAATCCAATTTCATACATACCACCACAGTCAGATGCACAAGCGCAGTTGTGTGCCCAGTGTGGCTGCATCCAAAAGGTAATGACACAATGGCGATACGAGAACCTCTCATCCCGTCAGGGTACCGGGGCAACAAGACACACGAAATGATACCTAGATCCATGAAACCGGCGTTTGGCCTGCCTTGGAGTCGGGATCTGTTAGAGGAAATAAAGAGCCAATTGCTGATTCGTCGAGATTCCGTCTTACCTACTTTTTGCAGCGAAAGCGGGGGAAACCCAATTATGGGACGATGGATGGGATCTAGGGAACAAAAAAAAACCAACCCCCAACGAGGCTAAAGTGCAATCCCAGCATCTGATGTTTGCCGCGCGCGCTGTTGAAAGAGACGAAGGCCCGACTTTTGCATCTTGCTCGCCACGGAACGGAGCAGTATCTCTCAAGACGAGGGCCGGGGCCCTGGACTGGTTGAGACGGTCGAGTTTGCTATGGTTATTCTATCTCTCCCACGCGCACTGCGGCCCTGAAGCATCTCAGACGTTGCCCAAAAGATGCATCGACAGGTTCTCATTGGCGAGTTGTATGCCGAGCAACCTGACCTGGGGGGCTCGCAGCTCCTTCGGCCCAATTATGCGGCGTTCAGGTGGTTCTGTATGTGGTGCACCTACTCGTACCTACTACGGGAGACATGAATCCCTACTTCATTATTGATCAAGGAAGAGATCGCAAAGACTCCATCTTACCCGAAGATGCAGCGAGTAAGTAGATAAATGATCCACTTTGTTCAACATATGACTTGTTCTTTGAATCTTCGTATACGTGGGCCAAACGCTATCAGCATAGACTTTGGCCAGATGTGACAAGGGGATCCAAAGACCGGCGTTGACGACTTGCAGATGAGTTCCCCGGAAGTATGATAGCCTTGAAAAAATGTTGATGTGAATCATTGCCTCCACTTGCGGCTATTCATGCCAGAAACCAATTGCCTATCGAGCGATGTATGGGATCAGCATCTCCCGGACGGATAGCATCTAGCCCGAGCCCTGGCCCTTCGACGAAAAGTCAGAAAGTCCGCCTGCCTGCGGTGGCCGGGTAGGGTGTGTGTGAGATGCGATGCAAAGTGTTGAAGGACAGTTCAGCCATGGGCAGACGGCTTGTCGATAGTGAGATAATTGCAAGCATGATCTAGTGACTCTTTTCGATGGCTTTTTCTTGCTAAGAAAGGGAAAAGCAGGTAAAGTTTACGCGTTCGACGAAGCGAGTTCAAGGCGCGTTACGTCTCAGCTGTGGCTCACCGTGGGAAGGAACTAATAATGCTTCCATATTGGGACTAGGGTGGGTTATTTGGGAGTTTATCACAGTGCACAGTGGACTGTGGCATTGAGTGGGTGACTGGATGAGTGGGCAGCGCGCCCAACAACGCAATCCTACTCGAGCACGACTCGCTGGCGACTAGGATTCTCGAGTGCCTGATGCAGTCACACATCCCCGTACATTTTCACACTTGGAATACGTCCCCGTCTAAATGTTGTATGTAGACCTGATCATCATTAACACCCACTATCTATGGAGTATCTACTCCGTGGATACCATCATCATCAAGCGTCATCATCATCACGGCACGTAGTAATCTGTTTTCTTTTCTCACCCTCCCCACCCACCATTTACTCATTCACGCTACTGTAGCATGATCATCTCCACAGCATATTTAGATATGTCCAATCTGTCGGGAGTCGGGATGGAAGCACGAGAAAGAAGAATACGAGCGACGGGACGTGTGCTGTGTTGTGCTGATGTTAGTATGTACTGTTTCTGCGCCGGCATAGTCTACCGTACATTCCTCAATCATGCATCCCACTACTCATTATTCATAAAGCAAATAGTTAATATGGCCCCTGGTAGATGTCACCCGAAATGTGGAGTGGGATGATAGTCCGAGGAAAGATATGTTGCCCGGCTTATGTTGCCGTTTGGGACGCAGTCGAGGACAGTGTGAGAAGTCGTTGCCACTGTAGCCTGCCAACACCAATAATGGACGTTTCTATCTAGTCGACCACTGAGTCTAGGTCTTACATTGTCTTTCTCATGCCGCCAAGTCTGCTGCAATAGTAATGTTGACGTTCATCAAAGGCGCCCGCTCTAGCTGTTATCATCTTGACTGCAGCGTTACGGCTAGAATGGCATCTTCTCCTCAAGTGAGGTAGTTGCCGGAGACAATCCTCGAAAGAATGTTTCCAAGGCTCTTTTAGAATCCACCAACATCAACCGCTTGCGTGCCTAGCTTTCTATGTCTTCCGGCGGAAGTCCTCGGATATAGCGCGCTAAAACTCCGTCAATGAACGTGCGATCCATTAACTATTGACAGAACAAATATGTGAGAGATATCTAACGTCGACTATTTTAACGAACGAAAAGGGAGGCCAGATTTGGGTCCCAGATTGGCATGCAACCTCGGCCTTCCAAAGGCACAAGGGCATCTAGTTTGAGTAGTAGGCGGAATGAAATATCGTGCACCAGAATTATTATATCGATGCAGGCCTTTTAGCGTCTTAGGGGTTATCGATCAAGTCGCAAGCCCACCTCTGTGATACCGGATGCATGCCGGCGCGGTGGCCACGGAGACGATAAGATGCGATGTGTGAGCAATACGGAATCGGCGCTTCCTTGATCCCAAAACAAGGTGCCATCATGGGACTGCAGTAACAACTAATGAAAGCAATTAGTTATCACGGGATGCCAAAGTCCGTGTAGTTTTGTTGTACGCATCACATCCTCTACCTCAGAATAGCGCCTGTGAACTTCCAGAAAAAGTCACATGTGGACTAGGATTGGAAATGGTCCGTGCGTGGTGATCAAGATTTTGATATCTGATCATACTCCCATACGCGTGATGAATATACCTAGAAACTCCACAATATGACGGAGGCAACTCCCATGACAATCGGGCCGCAAGATACTTTTTTACACGGTACAAGTGGAGCAATAATATGTAACTGCAGACGGAATCGAGACGCCGAGGCGAAAGTGAATTTTTCGACCTGCCTGGGGTGCTACGATTCCCTTGCGTTCGCGCTTTGTAATGCAAAGACGAAAGGGCGCACGCTTAGTGCAAGCCGGTCTCCTCAGCCGAAGCTAACGAGATGTTGCTGTAGGCGTTAAACTTTCTCTTCTCCAGGCATTTCTGATTTTCGCGATTCGCCAAGGGCCGACCGACGCCAGCACACGCAAGGTCGTACGTCGTTTGCAATTACCGGTCCAGTAGGTAGGTCATTCAACGATGGAAGAGGACTGCGCACGTAAGGCCGGTCGACAAGGGACAAACAGAATGGTCACAGCGATGCACATCCTCCAGGGGCGCCGCCATGGTTCAAAGGGCTTACCGCTACAGTAATGGGGAAAGGAGCAGCGGCACACGCCCACGCAGGCAGGACACCGGAAACAACGGTCAGCGGGTGGTGGTGCAGGAAGTGGTTGATGGATGAGTGCAGGTAGAGATATTGGGAGAGATGGCCCTGTTGATGTGTGTTTCGCCAGGCCAAGGGGCGCTGAATAGGCGGTCCTGCGGTGCAGGTTGCCTCAACTTGGAACCACACGACAATCTGGCCTCCCCTAGGTGTGGCTCCAAGGGCCGGGGCAGGCAGGCCGATGATAGGGTGGAACGGTGTGTGACCGAGGGATGCGAGCGGCGGAGACAAGTTTTATTGGGGACCTCGCTCGCACAACGAACAAGTTGCAAAGAAGCAAAAGAGGACTGTCCACTCCGTACCTACGATCAGCGTTGCCTTGCCTTGCCCACCCCTCTTCAGCCCGCCCGCAGCATTTTTGCGTCGGACAGGGTTCGTTTTGGGCCCGGATTTTAGATGAGCGCCGGGCTTGTCAGGATGATAATGGTAAGACAATTGCCCAGGGCCTGCTGCTGGAGCCATGGCGGCGCATCGTCCCTATCGATTTTTCTCAAACGACTGGTGGCCGCACCGCAGATTTGCGGTCGCTGGTCTTTAGAATTGAAGAGCACGACGGCACGGTACGGTACGGTACGTGGACACAATGCGCAATAATAAAAATAATCATGACCTTGACCTTGACCATGGCGGCGACCATAACCATAATAGCCAAACGCGGAATAAGCGGAATGAGAAAGGGAGGTGTCATTCCGGAGGGTTTACAGGCGACGAAAAAGTATTATCGATGCAACAACAAGGCGAATGACTGTCGCGCTGTGGTTCAAAGGTGCACAGGAGTGAATGCATCATCGTTGCTGTGGTTCGCTGGCATCAGCTCTGACGGTTTGTGTCTTGTGCACATATCCCTATGCCTAAAACCAGCGCCTAACAGCTGCTGAGACTCTGCCAGGATACAGTGATTTGATACTGCGTCCGGTAAAAATAATGAATGGGCGGGTCTACTGTGTAAGTAAAATCCAGTTGCAACCCCAGACAGCCAGCTCTCGGTGTACACTGCACAGGCGAAGGCCGATGCTGTGGGATTACCTAGGTGCGCAGCATTCGTACCGTCGTAAAAGACGTCCAGGTTTGGTCGTATGGAGAAGTACCCATCAACGTAAGTGCTCCGCCTTGGCCGTGCAGCAAGGCCGGTGGTGGTATAGCATCTATTTTCGCGCCGAGTAAATTGGTTGCCGGATGATGGAAACAAGAGGATGGATGATGGGTCCCTAGGGGAAGTTGATTCTTCATGTGGTGCAATTACTCTAGACTAGTGAATGGTGGGTCGGCCACCAAGAGTTGATAGTGTTTGTTGTCACTGTCACTGAACGGAGTACGGAAGGTACGGATACAGTAACACAGTAGTATCGATGATTGCAAGAGCAATATCCACACCGTATCTACGGAGTGTGGATTCGAATACCAAGAAACAATCATGATGATAATGAGAGCAAGGGAAGGGAAGGGAAGGGTAGGAAGAGAGGAAGGAGACACTGTGGGGCGATGGCTGATTGGATCAAGCCCGGCCAATCAAAGGTGACGGTGATGCTGCGCAACGAAGCGAGACCACAGGGGGCAAAGCGTGAGAGACTGCGAAAAGCCTCGTTAAGGGATTCGTCAAATTCCCACAGGCGGGCGACCCGATCTGCGAGGGTCTCTCTCGTACTTTGCAATTCTAGACGACGCGGCGCCGCAACGAGGCGACGGCAAGGCAAGCCAGGGCAGGGCTGGCTGGATAAGGGAGATGGAGAAAGAGACCGCAACAAGGACGATGACACGAGAGGACACGACACTACGTGGCCACAGGCTCCATCTGCCTACCTACGAGAGCGGCTTGCGGTTCGAGGCTTCGGGCAATCATCGCATACTATACTACTCTTGAGTAGGAGCGTCATCGTCATCCTTCTCATTATCATGGAGCTGGGGCCTTGACTTGAAGCTTGCGTTTGCCATTAATATTATTGCGGGTCAGATTGGCGGTCGCCGACATTATTGAGGCGTGAATTATAATCAGGAAAATCGCAGATGATGATGGTAGGACGAGGGGGTGCTAACCGCTGACGGAGTGGTGTATACTTTGGGACGGGCCAGCGAGTGGGATGTAGTGATTATGGGTGTGGAGGTGGGCATGTGGAAAGTGAGGTGGAAATCAATGGGTGTAATAGGGATGGGATCTTGTGTGGGACGCATACTCCGTATGTGTGGATGGATGGATGGATGGATGTCGATGAGGGGAGGGATGAATGTGCTTGTGCGTGCGTGCGTTTGTGTGTGTGTGTATCGCATAGCCAGTTGGTGAGAACTTAGAGTCAGAAGACCGACACCGGGGCTGATTTACAGTGTTGGGTGTTGGATGCTGGGTGTATACTTGAATTGGATTGGATTGGATTGGTCTGGCTGGGGAAGGGTTAATTATTGATGACCGTGAACTTGTCATCGTTTGCGGTATTAGGTGTCATATAGGGAGTAGAGGAGTGCTAGGAATAACCCGTAGACGACAAGTCGTGATCTGTAACCCGTGGCCCAATTGGCAGTGCTGAGTTCAACCCCGACCCTCTGCCTAATATGGTAATGGTGTGTAATCCTCCTGAGGTCAGAGTGGAGGTATCGTGAACATGATGGCTATTGTCATTATTCCTGGTATTGTTACTCCGTACACGGGGACAAGGTATGGCAGACAAGCAAGCAGTGGATCAAGCACTGTTACCAAAATATATCACGATTGGGTAACGTCCATATTGTGACATCCAGCGCGCAGGCATACTGCAACTTACTGTATAGGAGTACCATGTACGCATAAGGTACACAACCTGCGTATGGACTCTCTCTACTGTGTAGGTACGCTTTGGAACTGGGCAATAATGAGATGGACAGGACGGCGCTAGGGGCCAAATTGGCTTAGATGATCTTGTAACAGTCGCCGCAGATAGAGAAGAGGGACGAGAAGCAGAGCTGCAGGAAGTCTTACAAGTAGCCTGGAGTCTTGCAAGGGCAGAACAGGGCGGGACAGGATAGGAACAGGGCCAAGGAAATGAATTGAATCTCCATATCTCACTCTCCTACTCCGTACACATGGTATCCAGATATTCAATTGTCTTGATTGGTTTCCGCGCAATCACCGGTCAATCTGAAAGTTCTTTATGCACATATATTCTACATGGCACTATTACGGAGATACCAAGCTGCAACTGGTAAATGCAACTCTCAAAGATCCACGGGCAAGCGCACCATTACGTCGTTGGGAGTTTGCCATCAAACCGTCAACACCACCGATGCACTAAATTATACCCAGCCCGTACCGATCAATCTATTACCACCTTAGGTCATTCCACATCGCCAACCCTATCCACGAAGAAGCGGCAGCACTTGGACCAGGCAACGTAGGCAGGCAGGGCGGGCGGGCAAGGCAGCGCAGCGAAGCGCAGCACAGCACTGCACTGCACGTAACGCACGGCACTGCACCGCAAATGACAAAGCGCAAGCCTAAGCCCATCCCCCACCCGGCGGCGGGCGACGGCGGCGGCGGATGAAGGGGGAAGAAACAATCAAATAATAATGATCATGAAAAAATGGGAATGAAGGATACGAAAGATGAGGAATGATGCATGCCGCTGGCCGCGGTTTTCGTTCTGCGACGACGCTTGTCCTGTACGCTCGCTTTGCCGTGCAGGATGGAGTGGGAGGTTGACCGTGCGCGGTCATGGTCATGGTCATTGCTGGTCATTTACTGCTATTGCTGGTTGGTCACTGGTGGGTGTCCTCTTTTTTTCCTTTAGCCCTTTGGGCTGGGGCTGGTCTTTGTGTGCGTGAGAGAGACAGAATGAGTGCCTGGTAGTGTGTCAGTGTGTCAGTGTGAGTGTGAGTGTGTGTGTTGAGGGGGTTCCATCCCCCTTCACCGTCCCTTGTCCCCGCCCCGCTTTGCTTTGTCTCCCCATGACAACGCAAAGTCCCCATTCGCTGAGTGGAACAGAGACGGACTGGATTCGGAATGGGTGGGCTTGCTTGGACTGCTGTTTGCTCGCACGAAGTTTGATGGATTGATGATACACCAGACCAGCACCAGCACCAGCACCAGCATCAATACCGACGCCGATTCCCACGCCAATAACGACAATCCCACGGGCAATCACTCATTATTACCTTAGTTGCCAACGGACGGACTCAGGTATTGACTGCCTGACCGCAAGCACGCATGGATGATGGATTGGACCAATCCGATGTTACTTACGTTACGATTGTCTTTGATAGCTACTTGTAATGGGTGAGTCCACAGAACTAGGCTTTGTCTTCCCGTACCCGTACAATAATGTGCTAGACTGGGCTGTACCGTGCCGTGCTGTGCTGTACGGAGTACATACCTACAGTGTGGATTCAATCCTTGGGCATTCCGGAACGGGAACGACCAGTCTCTCGTTTCAATCATTCTTCCTGGCCCCCTTTCGGTGGTCTCCGTAACTATCGTATTGTATCGTACGGAACCTTCCAGGTGCTGTGTGTCATTGAATAACGTTAGTCATTTACTTACGGAGGGAACAGTCATTTACGACAATGATCGTACTGCCCGGAATATCCAACTGCCAACCACAACTACGAGTATAACTATAACCATTCTAGTAGGCAGAGGATGGCAGTGTTGGCTACGCAGCCCCCTCCCTAGAGTAATTCAAAGCCCTAATTCTGTACAATGAGATTGAATGCCGTAGGTCTAGTCCTTATCAAGTAGACACCTATCCCAATGCGAGTTTAGCTCAGAGTCTGGAACCTGCTAAAACCGTGTAATTGAAGCTACCTACGCAATCACCGACGACTCACTGACTTGCTCTCTTCCAACTCATTGTTCTTTGACTCCATTCCCCTCTCTCTCTTTCATCACCATCACTATCAATAATTATTATTGTTTAACTAAATTAGACTACTAATCAGTGACTATTCTGAGAAATCTTTCACACTACTCACTCACCATTTGGCCATCCAGTTAATCAAACAATCAGTCATTCAAGTCACTTCACGCACGCACGCACGCACGCACAGACAACCCACTCACCTCTTACGCATGCCACATAGACTTACCTAGGTGGATGATTTGTATGCGACACAACACAAAGGCCACACGGCCACACGAGTCTTGGTCTATGCCGCGAACAGAACAGAACCATCCCTGTCATCTCCCGGTCGCCGCTGTTCCCCCTTCCTGCACGACGACTCTTTGCTTGCCTTGCCCTGTTTGCACTTGGATCTTGTTACGAGTGTTATTATTATTGCTGGCTGATGCTACTCCCAGTCCCAGTCCCTCCACTGCCACTGCCACTAAGCTATCACCGGTAATACTGGCTAGGTATCTACTGCTTTCGCACTTGCGTCTTGCCCTGTGCACCGCATCCCCCTCCTCCCATCCCGGCCAGCTATCGCAGTCGCCGTACGCCGTCCGTCGTCGCAGTGTTGCAGTGGCAGTAACAATCCAAGTCGCAGTTCCAACCAAGTCAGTGCCAGAGCCAGAGCCAGAGCCAGTGCAGGCGCAGACGCGGGCGCAGGCGCGGTTCGCTGTCGGTCCAATAATCAACCCGGACAGCCCCTGTACATACGTATACTCCGAACCATGTATACACAGTGCACACAATAGTTAGGTACCTACTGAGTACGCCGTAGATACGGAGGTAGAGTTAGTGGACATTGAATGATGCTGATTGCTGATGACCGGTGCTGGTGCTGGTGCTGGTTTCTACGAGTAGCTTTAGGTAGTTCTGGTTCTGAATCTGGCCCTTGTGCTTGCGTATGATCATGCTGCCAGTGCCACTACTTGTGCTGTTATTGTATTAGGTACTCCGTGGACAGTAACTATACGGAGTACTGGTACTGCTGATGCCGATGCTGATCAAGTTCAAGGTTGATTGGGACATGCCGCATGCCTTTTTTGTGGTTGTGATTTGGCATGGCATGGCATGGCATAGCATTAGGTAGGTAACATAGCATGGGGCGGGCATGGGTATGGGCATGAGCATGGCTTTGACTTCCCACTGTAGGTGTGCGGTGGTGTACCTAACGCAGGCAACCTTTAGTTGAAGCTGTCTGGTCTGTTCATCACTAGGTCACTAGGTAGCTATTCCCTCGCTTATTGGGTTCTTCATGTCAGAAGCTCGTTGCTGCTTCTACTTCTGGATCAGCCTTCTTTTGGGGCTTTTCGTTGTCGTCGTCGTCGTTGCCGTTCCCATCATCCCCGTCCCCTCATTCCTTACCCTAACTAACTAATACCTAACCTACCTAACCTGGTCCCAGTCCTAGGTAGTGCCCCCTTAGGCTGATACCCTATTGTACCCTACCCACTCACACTCACACTCACACTCACACTTACACTCATACAATACTAACACTCACACTCTCACACATACGCACACACCCCTCACACCCCCCTAGTCCGCCATTACCACCCTTCCCACCCATACCCATCCACCCCCCAAGGGCCCAAACCATCGCCTATCCACACTATTTTGTATTCACCATCCATCCATCCCTGTCACGCCTGGAACCTTTCCGAAAGCTCATCCTCTGTTTCCCTCTGCCTCCTCCTTCTCCTCCTCCGCCGCCGCCGCCGCCTCCTTCACTCGTCATGGATGGTTGGTTGGTCGGCCGGTTGGCTGGTTGACCTGACTGACTGGCTGGCTACTTGGTTGGTTGGTTGGTTGGTTCGATGGATCATGGATGGATCGATGGATAGACATACTTCTGGGTATAGTCAGTCATTCACTCACGACTCCGTTGTGAATTGTGTTTTATTGTATCTATTCCCAACCCGCCCCAAACCCTTCACCCTTTCATCCATCCACGCCTACCTACCTCAAAATATCTTCGACCCGCTGTCACCATCCTTTCACTCTCTCCCTTTCACCCTCAATCAATCAATCGACCAACCGACCGACCAACCATCCACCAAAGTCAATCACATACTCCTACGACTACTACCACTCTCCCTCTTCTCCTTCATACTCCACTATCATTACCATTATCACCGCGACTACATATACCAGGTTTAGCCTAGCATCTCCGTAACCTCTCTCACGCCTTGTCCCGGTCTTGCTAGATATACGCCTCTCATAATCGTCATCCTTCGCTCCTTCCTCTTCTACTACTTCAGTAGAAGCGTACCTCCTCCCTCGATCGAACATCAAAAGTCCTCCTCACCAACAGAAGCCTCTCCTCTCCTCTTCACCTTTCTACTCTTCCATTGGACCTGCTCTCCGGAACTAGGGTTGCATTGTTCACTGGGTCGTGGATACAGACGATTTCACAAACAGCATACCATCAACAATTACCTACGCCTTCCCTTGCTTGACGTCGCCCAAGCAGCAACCCTTTCCCCGGGACCACCACTCAAGGCCCATGCTGGCAATGTGCAAAGCATAGAAAACGCAAACAAACCTTAATCTGCTTCCATCATAAGACTCGTCGGTCTATTGCTCTTGCTCATGCTCGTACGCAGGCATTGAGGCTATTTCCACCTTCTATAAATCACTTCAATCCCACTTCGGCAGCTACGCTCCATAGCTCTTTCCTCCAGTACTCACTCTCCCCGGAGTAATCGACCAGCCGCCCATATGCTCGAATTACAACTCCCAAACCCGATGCCTCATGCCTTCCCCAGGGAGCGTCCCTACGACCTCTATACTCCCTCACATCCCATCTCGAAATTCGATCCCCAACGCCAGATGCAATTACCGATCCCAAGAATAACATCAGGCAACGAGCTCGATGCTCTACGATCTGCCCCTCTACCGCCACTCACACCGCCCACTGATGTACCTGGTTCGGCTGTAAGGTTGGTATCACTTCCACCCAGTGGGGGTGCTGGTCAGCATTATGGCTTTCAATTGCCCGCCATCGGTAACTCCAGGGTCGCCTCGACGCAGGGGAGCCCTTCCTCTCGGTCGATGCAGAATCGGACGGTCAAGGAGACTCAAGATATGGGTACCCAGCAGCGAAAGAGGTGGTCCATTGCGCCAAATCTAAGGGTGCCCGACTCAATCAACACACCGCAGGAAGGTCTTCCACAATTAGCGGCAGAGGTGAGTTCTAAATGCTCCCCTAGAATGTTTAAATTTTTAAATGCTAACAGAAGGTAGATTACATGTCTTTTCTGGTTCGAAAACTCCTCCACCCTCAAATCCGTTGTAGAAAACAGCTCCCCTCGACTCTCTGTCCAAGCCCTCGTTCCAGATGCCATCCCTACGACGGGTTTCAAGAAATGGGTAGCCACCATCCTCACCACCACGCAAGTTGCTTCGAACGTCATTCTCTTGGCACTGCTCTTCATCTATAGGTTGAAGCAGACGAATCCAACTGTTAAGGGCAAGCCTGGTAGTGAATACCGTCTCCTCACGGTGGCTCTGATGTTGGGCAATAAGTTCCTGGATGACAACACGTACACAAACAAGACATGGGCCGAGGTTTCCGGAATTTCCGTTCAGGAGGTCCACATCATGGAGGTGGAATTCCTCAGTAATATGCGATACAGCTTGTTCACCTCGAAGAAAGAGTGGGAAGATTGGCACAAGTTGCTTGGAAAGTTCGGAACCTTCTACGATCGTGCCTCCAAGGTGCCAGCCTCTGGTGCCGTCAGCCCCGTCGGCCCCCCTACGCCCACTCTCCAGGTCCCGAATGCCTTCGTACCTTCCCCGCCGCCCCATCAGCTCTCACCCCCAACAACCACTTCGTTCTCACCCTGCCGCTCGCAATTCTCGAACACGCCGCTCCTCCAACCTCAAGCGACTTCCAGTGCGGTCTCCCCGATCGGGCCTCTGCCGGAATTGGGTCCACTGATTCAACGAAAGCGCAGTGCCGACCACAGTGTCGAGCCACCTGCGAAGCGACTCGCCCATGGCCTTACCCCTGGACCCTACAGCCAGGCTCCTTTGATTCCCACCCTCCAGACGCCGTTGAACAAGACGTTCGAGCCTCAACCCTCAATGAACCGCTTGCCACCTCTGCCCAGCCTAGCTATTCCACCACCGCAGCACAACCCTCCTCCTGCAGTAAACAGCTGGCAAGAGCTCCCGCTCCCAGTTCCTGGAAGTCGATCCATGAACATGGTGTATGCACCTGCCGCCCTCTGGCCCCAACCCGCCGTGGCCACGCCGACGTCTGCAGCAGCTCCTCCCTTCCCAAATACCACTCCTACGCACGAGCGATCTCGCCAGGTCAGCCCTTACCCACCATCTGCGGGATCCTCTCCTATCAGTGCGACATTCTCTACTGGCCAACGACAGCTCTCTCCTTCGTATTTCCTTAGCCAACGGCAGTCGCCCTATCGCCCGGTCCGCGGAGTACACACCCTCCTCGTCCCACCACCGACGACGTCTATGCACAATCCTGCTCGTAACATTGGCTACGACCAGATGCAATACCAACCTCTGGGCCGGCCCATGACTGAGCGACGAGTCGGTCCTTTGCCATACATGGAAGCCGGTGCTTGGAATGAGCCACATCATTACAACCAATTGCCCATCCCGCAGCAGATGGCCCCTCCTCGCTGATCATTCATACCTTTTCTGTACATATATTGCACGACCGGCGGACATTGATGTCCGGCATTCTGTTTTCTGTTTTCAACTTTCCTGTCTTTATTTGGTGCGTTCAAGCGTGCATTGCATTGGGTGGGTTTTTTTTATGAGCACGCTGCTCCGGAACATCAAGCAGCATACTGTGTGCATCAATCATCAGCATACTTGGAGTTTGTAATTTTACTTGCTGGACGGCCCTGTGGGGCTCCCACAAATGTTTCCAGCCATCTCCTCACTGGGAGGAAGGAATGTCTATGAGAACCATTTAGTGATTGGTGGCCTTGCCAAATTCACTGTGTGATTTGGTAGAGGACAAAGGACTTTTGCAGCATGTATGATGTTCACATGATGCTCAGCATCCGAGGGGGAAACATGGGACAGCAAAAGGGGGGTGGAAAGATTTTTCGGAATGCCAGTGTAATTTCACTACCACCAAGGTTCCAAATGAACGAGAAATAAAAGAAAACGTTACACTGGCAATAATGAACGCCATTCCTTGCTTGTCTGTGCAATTTAATGACTGGCAGCAGCCTTTAATCATGTCGTCTTGAACGTTGGCTTGGTTGTCGAGTAAATGGTCGTCGCTACGACTTGCCCGTTCCTGGCCTCCACCACTCTACTACTCGGTTAGTCCTGCCCCCTTGTTCTGCCCACGAAATCCAAACCACGAATTCCAGTGAAGTGCATACATGCATATCCAGACGTCCTTTAGCCCATCCCCTTGTCCACTTATTTAATTGAATCTTCCCTATCTCAAGCTCGTAACTCTTCTTGCAAGGAGGAAGTAACCTTGAAAAGCTGGGTTGTAGATTGTTTTGTATGCTAATAACCTTGGAAAGTATGAAGAGAACAGAAGTAGTAAACATGAAGATGAAAGTAAAGAGTTCACTCTATTATTATTTTTTATTTCTCTTGCGGTTGCTAGCTAAACTAGAATTCTATCAAATAGAAAGGGATGCGTGTTATTATTCTCATCTGTCCTTTTATAATTGTTTGTAGCCTTTTCTCCTGAAGTTATACGTTAGATAATACTTTGTCTTTTAACTTTTTTCCTTGACTTGAGCTTACTGTAAAACCAAGCAGTAGGCTTTAAAGAATAGAAGATATGTGATGCTTTGATTAGACTAAGAAGCTGTTGTTGAGCGCCTGCAAGTGACTTTTGATCGAGGTACCTTTCATCCCTTCTGTTCAACACTTTTGTGATATACTATCTGTCTTTCAACATCTGGGTAGTTTGCTTCGATTCGGCATTTGGATTAAATGCTCTTTTCCGGTCAATTGCATCACGCTGTACGTTAGGCTTTGTTGATTATAGTTGAATGCCCAATAATAGGTTATCTAAGGTCTATTGGAAGATGGGGATCGATATTTAGGTACCGACCCATGGTTCGATCGGATTGTGATTCAACACTCAGAATAGAGACTGTGAACCATGAATCCGGAGCTCCTTTGAAAGGACATGGTTCGATACATTTTCTCATCAAAACTAGACAACAGGACATCCACTTCGATTCCGGAATATAGATATCTAGCGAGTAATTGTGAATAAAACTTCATACTTAGTACGAGTTTGCAACATAGCGACTTCTTTCTTATGGTCGCGACTCAATCGGAACATCCCAGCAGCGCGTCATAAGCTTGGCACCAGTCCCAACCCTCAACTTTTTTTGAAACCGCACCGCATCGACAGTACACCAACACAACATTTCCCCTCCTCCAGACACGCACTCGCAGCCATGGGGAAAGGAACCGACAAACTCTACATCACGCACTCGGAGTGGTCCTCGAGCGACGCCTTCGGCACCTCGCGCGGCGCAAACGCAGGCCGGGCGGAAAACTCGGGCGGCTCCTTTCGACGACTCCCCTTCAACTACTGCGCCGTGTCGCTGCAGCCGTTCACCGACCCCGTCTGCACATCCACGGGCACCATCTTCGACCTCACGCACATCCTCACCTGGCTCTCGAAGCACAAGGACACCAACCCGGTCGACGGCTCGCCGTTGAAGCGCGCGGACTTGATCGCGCTGCACTTCGCGAAGAACGAGGATGGCGAGTACGTCGACCCGGTCACGTACAAGGTGTTCACGGACAACACGCACATCGTCGCGCTGGGGAACACGGGCAATGTGTTCTCGTGGGACACGGTGGAGCGGCTGAACATCAAGTCGAAGAACTGGAAGGACCTGGTGTCGGACGAGGACTTCAGCAGGAAAGACATCATCACGCTGCAAGACCCGCAGAACATCGAGGCGAGGAACTTCGGGCAGTTCAAGCATATCAAGGACGGCGAGACCATCGTGCCCGGAGATGAAGGCAGCGTCAACGTAGAAGCGCTGGGCAACGCTGCTAAGATTCTGAAGGCCAAAGAGGCCGTCGCAAAGGCTCGAGCGGACCGACAACTCAAAGCAGCAGGCGGACAAGTTTCAAAACCGGGCGCGTCTGCTCAGAAGAACGGCGCTGCCTCGAAAGCAGCGCCGCCACCTCCCGCCAAAATGGCCTACAACGCCGCCGTCTACACCTCCGGCAAAGCAGCCGCATCCTTCACATCCACGGGCGTGACGCCGCACACATCAGGCGAGCGGGCCATCCTCTCCGACGAAGACTACATGCTGAAGCCCAAGCGCGTCAAGAACAAGGGGTACGCCCGGATCTCCACGTCCCTGGGCGACCTGAACATCGAGCTGCTGCCGGAATTCGCGCCGCGCGCGGTCTGGAACTTCGTGAAGCTCGCGCAGAAGGGGTACTACAGGAACACCATCTTCCACCGCAACATCAAGGGGTTCATGATCCAGGGCGGCGACCCCACGGGCACGGGCCGCGGCGGCCAGAGCATCTGGGGCAAGCCGTTCAACGACGAGTTCGACGGGCCGGAGAAGCACGATAAGAGGGGCGTGCTGAGCATGGCGAATAAGGGGAAGAACACAAATACTTCGCAGTTCTTCATCACGTATCGTCAGGTGCCGCATCTGGATCGAAAGCATACCATCTTCGCGCGGGTGGTCGGCGGATTGGACACGACGCTCAAGTCGATGGAGATGGCGGAGACGGGCGAGAAGGACAAGCCGGTCGAGGACCTCGAGATCCTGGACGTCGTCGTGTTTGTCGACCCCTTCGAAGAGTGGGAGAAGGAGCGCAAAGACAAGGCGAACAAAGAGGAAGAAGAAGAGGAGATCCGCAGACAGGGCGGCAGGGCAGACGAGAGGACCACATGGACGGGGAAGAGGATACGCAAAGACGGTACCGTCGACAACGATTCATCCGCCGGCCAGGGCGTTGGGAAGTATCTCCAAGCAGCGAAGCAGCAGCAGCAACAAAACGAAGACGAGATCGTCGGCGAATGGGACGAAGCCGACGAACCGCCCGTCAAGAAGAAAGCGCGGACAGGCGGATTCGGAAACTTCGACAGTTGGTGATAAAAAGAAGAAAAGAAACGAAGAAAAAGTCACGCTTGGAGTTTAAAACAAACACTCATATATATACTGTTCAGTACACCGATTAACCTAGATACCCAAACCCCACCCACCCTTCCATCCTTACAGAATATAAACTGTTCACCTAGACGTTCTTCCGTCGGGCACGGCCGTACTTTTTCTTCAAACATACGTGATGATCACCACCAGGCATCAGGGGTTCTACCTTCCTTCACGGGGCGGCGGGGAGGCGGCTGACAGACTGGAAAGATTAACTGGGTATACCTCGTTGCAGACCTCGTGGTGTGCATGGTATGTATAAAACAAAACAGATGACTGCTTCCGTGCTGGGATGGCAGGGCAATTATTCGCCGTTGCCCCATCTATGCGTTGTCTTGATAGGCATTGTCGACGTCAAGGCGGAGTCAAGCGGTACATAGTAAGTAAAGTGAGCAAGTCTTCACATTTCGGAAAACTGCCAATTTCCTATGAAGTCTGAATTGTTTGAATTTTATGTATTTGTATTTCTTTTTTTTTCCTATTTCTTCAAGCTTGTGTGCTGCTCTGCCCAGTTACAAAGGCCAAGCGAGCTTGTGAAGCTGAGTTTACACATTTTTGTTGTTGTTGTTTGTATCATTACATAGCATGACCCTCAGCTGATTTCTTCATGCTGAAGCTTTGTGTGGGGCTTTCCACACTCCGTCTCTCTCTTCCTCTCTCTGTGTGTGTATCCTTCGTTCCTCTCTCGTCTAGAGAGATGGGTTGTTGGAGTCCTCCTTTCTCGTGTCCTGAGTCATCCATCCACCCATCCATTCATGCATCTCTCTCGTCCAGACGGCATTTTGCGTGTTGTGTGGTAAATCATCCTGGATTCTCGATGACTTTGTACTTCCAGCACGGTGGGGTATATATGGTACAAAAAAGAAAAAGCAAAAGAGAAGAATAGGAATCAGAAGAAGAAGAAAGAAAGAAAATCAACGACAGAAGGGGAATAACTAATCGTACACGTCTCGGATTACCTCGCATCCGTAGTCGCAAAAAAGAGTCGTGGAGTGTGTGTATATGCCTCAAGCAACAACGCACGCACGCACGGGAGGATTAGAGGAAGATGGTGAATAACAGCGCGGTGCCGAGTATGCAGCTGAGGGCGACTTTGCTGCCGATGCGCTCGGAGGGTGGTGCGGCGCCGCCTTCTGCGACCACGTCGAACGGCGAGCCGCCTCCGGACTCGGCGTTGGACTTTTGCGTGTCGGCTGTTTGCTGGGGAGCTGCTGCGCTGGTTGCGGGGGACGACTGTGCATCCTGGTTTCCTGTTTCTGAGGGTGGGTTGGCGGATTGGACTGCGGTTGTTGCGATGGAGGTTGCGAGGGTGGTGTCGGTGGGGATGCTGGGGTCTACTGCGATGCCGCTTGAGGTTGAGGTCACGGCTGCGGCAGATGATGTCGTCGTTGTAGTGACATCGTCACCATCATCTTCTGAACTTGACGTCTGCGGCGGCGGTGGTTGCTGGGTTGGCGCCGCGGATGTAGCTGCGATGGTGGTGACAACTGCGTTGGGGCAGAGACTTGGGATTCCGAGGCCGAGGAGGAAGACACCGATGATGCTGGTTTCTGGCACGTCCACGTTTGCGCAAGAGCGATTCACTTCTCGGGTGATGGTCACCAAGCCGTTGAGACAGGAAGAGCTGCAGCCGCTGCTGCTGGTGAAGTCGGTTTGCGTACAACCTTGGATGGTCCTTGTGTATACGCTCTGGCATTGCGAAGGAAGGTTCTCTATGCGGGGGATGAAGTTGGAAAGCGACACCGGGCTGTTGGTGACGGCTACACCCACAGGGACGAGAGCCGACATGATGAGTGTTCGCCAGATGGATGTTGTTGAAGAGCGGGCCATGTTGGTGGGAGATGGAGATTAATTGAGGCTGGAAGGTCCTTGGGCGAGTGGGGCAGTTGCGGAGATGATGGGTGATTTGTGAGCGTCACCAACCGTTGTTCACGCAGCAGGCCTTGCACTGTCTTGGTAGGAAGATAATGCACTCGTGGTGGTGAGACGGCTGCGGTTTGGGAAGCTGGGAAAATCGTGGACGGTGTGACTCGGAGATTTATGCGACTTGGTCGTTGTGAGTCTCGGAGTCTGGACTTTGTCGAACCACCAGCGAAATACAAATAGAATGTCAATACGCGAACACCGTTGCTGCGCTGTCGATGATGCTGTTTGTTTCCGCTCTTCGGATCGAGAAATAAGGCTCGCAAATACTTTTTTTTAAACCTTTTGCTGTCCGGGGGGATCTTCCAAATATTCACGGCTACTTGCTTATGCTTTTGAATACGGGATTCAGGCACGACACAAAGCCAACGGAATCGCTCGCACCGATGATGGTCCCGGCAATAAGAAGGTTGCAAACTTGACCAATTGGTCTTTGAACTTCAACCTTCGCGAGCGTACAAACGAAAGACAGTCAAGCACGAGTTCTGCAAGGCAATGAGTGACTGAGACAAGGAGGGGACAGCCCGAGTGGAGATGCAAAGGACAAACGGCGCCGGGCCTGCAAGGAGAGAAGTACTGGAGAGCAAACGCCAGATTATAAAAAAGATGAAGGTGTAGAGGAGGGGGATTTGAATGGAAAAGAAAAGAAAACACGGCCAGCGCGAGAGACCCTAACAAAGCGATTATGCGAAGGAAGGGATGGTGCCCAAAGGAAGAAGAGGATGTCGTAAGATTCGTGAAGATATTCAGTAGTTCATGCCGTTGCGGGAGCGGCAAAGAGGCAGCCGTTTCTTCCGAAAGGATAGAGAGGGCAAGAGAAGAGGTGGATCTCCAGGGAGGTCGTTGTGTTTAAGAGAGCGACGCATGGCGGTTGGTGGGCCATGTTCTGGTGATGGGCGGTGATGGGCAGGATAGGCAAGACCTGTTCTTCTCTAGGTAATCCAAGTGGTCCAGGGAGTTTCTAGGGAGGATGTGAGCATAAGGAGCATAGTTGGATACTTGGAGTGATGATGTGTTGGGGTTTGGGGACAAGAGAGACACGAGAGGGCTGACTTGAAACACGGGGAAGCTCGTTCGAGTATGCGGATTGGCTGCAATGCTGGTTACACATGCGACAGGCATCCCCTGAGACAGAGACCTGAAGCCACTCGAGGCACTCCCCTCATCCCTCCATCCCTAATCCATCCATCTTTCAGCACAGAGGAGCCGCCCAGGAGGGGGCTCGACAGTACCTGAGACATGATTGAGAGAGGCGCGTGCCGATACATGCGGACGTTTGTCTGTAATGATTGGTTATGGATGCCTCTACTATCACCTATAGCTAATTATACGAAGCTGGAATCACACAGGCTGAGGCAAAGTTATATCTCAGGTAGTATCCTACCACCTATAGGATACGAGTAAGCAGATAGCTACAAGATACTGTGTACTTTGTTAGATACGGAGTCGCCGTTTGTACAAATGTAGGCAATGACAATTGTAGTCACATCTAACAGTTAGTAACCAATCCATGCACCATTATCTTAATCACAGCAATAATCGTTGCTTTCCGTGCTATTACACAGTACGGAGTATATTCTCATTTACTTTTCGTTGTCAACGTTGACGGTAGTTATCCATCATCCAGGCCCCCAAGCCAGGCAACCCTCGTTCAGGCAGGTTTACCAGGTGCAGCGAGCGTCCACCTTGATGGCAACATCTCCTGTCGACGGCGATTGTTTATTATAGACACAAGGCCTGTAAACTTTTGTTTCCATGTCCATCCTTGTACTCGGCATAATTCATACCTTCTTTACGCCCCATTCCGCCCATTGCCAGGCCATCTACAACCTCGACATTTAATCCATCACAATGACGCTGCGGAATCTGACCTTGCCACTCTCCATATGCTTCACAGCGTCTTCCACCTTGTCAAACGGAAACTTCTCGATCATGCATTTCACCCCTTGGTGTTCGGCGAATTTAATTGCTTCTTCAGAGTCCAGCGCATGTCCACTGGGCCATCCATGGACGCTAATGCCCTTAGGGATCAACGCTGCCGTATTGACTGGTATATCTCCAACAGCTGTGCGATAATCAGTCTCACGCATTGTGCTTGTGGAAAATAGTGATTTCTTGAACTTACGTGCTAGTATCAACACCTTACCCAGAGGCCCGCATCCATTGATCAAAGGACCCATGATCTTAGGATTTGGCGCCGTGACTACGATCAAGGAAGCGCCGCCCATCTTCTGAAGCGCTTCCGCAGCGTCTTCCTTGCTCGTATCCACATAGTCGGTCGCACCTAATTGGAACGCAAAGTCCTTCTTCGAACTGCTAGTTGACAGTGCGACCGTCCGATAGCCCATCTTGCGCGCATATTGCACGGCAAGATGCCCCAGGCCACCGAGACCCTGTATAGCTACAATGTCTCCATGGGTAATATTCATCTTTCGGATGCCATTGAAAACAGTCACACCGGCGCACAGAAGAGGTGCATATTCAGCGGGGTCGGCGTCTTTTGGAATTCGAACGGTAGCTTCTGTGCGGAGAATGCAGTATTCCGAATCTGTTCTGTTTGTCAACATTGGCCTTGAAACGACCTCGAACAAAAAAAATGCTTACAGCCACCGTCTCGAGTTACACCATTAATCTCTTCATTTTCGCACATCTGGTAAAGGCCCTTATTGCAAGGAGTGCATAGCCCGTCATGCCCACCATGCCATGGTCCGCCAACCTTGTCGCCGACTTTCCATTTCCTTTCGTTGGGACCGATAGCCACTACAGTCCCAATGACTTCATGTCCGGGGATGCGGGGGTACGTGCCGCTTTGGGTAGTCGTTTAGTCCAAGTACAACCACAACTCTGCCTTTTGGATATTACTTACAAGCTGCCATTTTGCACGAAAGAGTCGGAGTGACAGACACCACATGCAGAAACTTTAATTAGGACTTCTCCCTCCTTGGGCTCTCTCATAGGAACCTCCTTTATGGCCCATGGCGCATTCGCCTTCTCGATCACGACGGCGCGGCAGCTCTTTGGAATGCTTGGGGAGGACATAGTTCGTGGTCAGAGTACGGAGTAGGTAATGGTAAATTGGTCGGAAGGAATTGTTGGAAAGCAAGTTGTATTCAGACTGTTTTCGATCATGCTTCTAAACCCTCAGCTTTATACCTGCGATAACGACAAAGCGTCCTGAGTACAAGCTATCAGCTTACATCCAATGAAGAGCATTGATGCAACCAATGCTATGACGAGTCGCGTGGCCATTGGTGGAGGGGATCAACTAGATTTCTCAATGACTCTATCATCTTCATGATCTCCAAGCAACCTTTGAGCCGATCTCACTCGCAGATGGTCTCGAATGTTGAGCTAATGCGGTGATAAGGAAAAAGTCCATACCACACCACTGGTCAGTAGGGAAGGCTCGGAAGCTGGCACTGGTTGGATAAGGGAACATCCCACTATGATATCGCTGACTGATCATGCAAACACCTTGGTTTGGAGAGAGGTTCAAGGGTACGAGCATACTCGATTCTGCACACTTGCGGGGTGATTCGAATATGATGATAGAGTGAGCTCCGGTCTGGTTTCTAATTGGACGGAACTGTTTTCAATGAATGTTACCTATAAGGCCGGCCGGAGGAGAGAGGAGCTTTCTAGTCCGTGATCGGACGACGAGTATAAAATGAAGCGGATTTAGGATTTAGGAAAAAGAGTCTAAAGGTGGAGTTGAATTGTCTTCCTTTATTGTTTCTTTGGAAAGTTTCTCTGTTGTAGTAGAACTTCTTCGATGAGAGTAGTTATCTTCCCGTATATTCTGACTTTGTCTGCAAGCCTCATGTGAGGGGATGGATAAAGGAATGGTAATGGTCAGGTCAGGCCAGCCAATCAGAGATCGATGTCTATGGCCAGGGCTGCAAGCGAACCCCAGACAAACGACGACGTAATCGGCCTCCCGCTCCCGCCACGACCGACTTCTCACCCGCCTCAGCTCTCAACTTGCGCCCCCGCCATGCCGGACCACAGTTCAAGTCTAGAAGAATGAAGAAGACGCTGCTCCTGTGCTTTATCCATGGATTCAAGGTACGAAATGAATCACACAACACTCTTTTCTTCAGCGCGACACCACTTCCCCACCCATGAATCGCATCGCACACGCACCGCATCGCATCGCAAGCTTCCGAGGCCTTCAAAGACCTGCATTCCACCTGCTAACATTGACACTACTGTTATATAGGGCGGCGATGACACGTTTGCCAATTTCCCTTCCCATCTCAAGGCGATCCTCCAACATGCGCTACCAAAGGTCTCCGTGTTGACCATCACATATCCCAAGTACGAGACAAGAGGTGATCTACAGGAATGTGTGGCGAGGTTCAAAGAATGGTGAGTCCTTGTCCCATTGCGACATCATGCACCGCGAGTTTTCACGCCCGACTACGGGCCTCTGCCACCTAGAGTACTAACCACATATCAATTCCAGGCTTCAGAACAAAGTCATAGATCTCGAGGTCGAAAATGGGACGCCCTCACCCACCGTGGACCCCTCCGTACGCACTGTTCTCGTCGGCCACTCCATGGGTGGTATCGTCGCAGCCGAAACCCTTCTGTCTATCATCAACGAACAGCCCATCCACTCTCTCAACAACTCCCAGTCGCACTCGACCTCTTCTCTACCCGACCCTAGTCTCTTGATGTTCCCGTACATTCAAGGCGTGCTTGCTTTCGACACACCGTACCTTGGAATCTCCCCCGGAGTTGTTGCGCATGGCGCCGAAGGCCACTGGAAAACCGCAAACTCGGCATACGCAGCGTATTCGAACCTTGCTGGTGCGTTCGGTTGGGGTGCGAAGAATTCCGAGGCAGGCCCCGTAGATGCAAGCAGGATGCTCCCAGCTCCGGACAAGAGTTCAAAGGTCGCTGTTAGCGACTCAAACGCAGACGCAGCCGCCACACCGCTGTGGCAGCGTTATGGACGAGTGGCATTATTTGCTGGAGCGGCTGGAGCCGTCGCTGCTGGAGGTGCTGCTGCGTATATGAAGAGGGAACAGATAACAGAGGGCTGGAGCTGGGCAACGTCGCATCTCGAGTTTGTGGGCAGTCTGGCACGGCCTGAAGACCTTAAGAAGCGCCTCTACAATGTGATCAAGCTTTCGCAAACCCAATCGATTGGCTTCACCAACATCCACACGACGCTCGGGCACGCTGTTAACGCACAGAACAACAAGGACTCATGGGCTGGAAAAGTAGCAGGCACCGACCGCACGTTCTGCAACCTTCCAAAGGGTGAAGCGAAACAATACTTTGTCCCTGCAGTGAACGACAAAAGCACTTCGGAGACTTTTGCGCACATGTCCATGTTCGAACCTAAGAACAACCCCGGCTATTACAACATGAGCGAGTTGGCGAAGGAGCTCCTCCACGACTGGCTTAACAATGAATGGTACGAGGAGAGCGAAGGTCCCCTCAAAGACACCACCCTAGACGAGGACGCCGAGATGGTGGAACAGCCCGACGATCTCGACGAGGAGTTCGAGAATGTCAAGCGGCCTACAAGTGTAGAGCCTGGGAACAAGCAGGAGTTGTAGACATCAGGGATTCAGGCAACGATTGGGGATTGGCCAATCCCTTCGTACGACATCACGGCTGTATGAACATCTTGTACTAGAATGGGCGTTTTTGTGAATGTATACCCTTTTTCTTACTTTTTATTCCCTAACACTATTACTTTTTGGAAGCTCTATTGAATGATTCGAGGTCAGTGGTGAACAAGCATGTCCGTAAAATCTTCATACCAAACACCCACTGCATTGCTCGATGTCTGTCAACGCCAACTTGAATGAACATTTATCACGAAGACACTACCTCACTGTGCCCATCACAACGCTGATATACACCACGTATCTCGCATACTGATGGCTATGATACTCCCTTGTAAATGCTTACTTGTATACCCATCGAATCAGTTCAAAACAATCTAACATGACAAACGCCTAGTCGAGACACAAACAACGAAACCTATATGTTTGATGTTTTATTAGGTAGGTAGACCGTAGTCATCGCTTGTCTGAGTGCATGAAAACACACTGATCGGGAGCACAGATGGTGCTTAAACTACTTGAGTTCTACCTACGAGGCTATCAAAGAGCCATTCCCATGAAATGATTTCTTTTCCGTGCCAACTCAATTGTATGATTCAAGCATTCCAACGAGCGGCCGGATAACGCCAATGAGGTCGTCCGCAATGTGTTCATGCGCACGCTTGCTGCTGCCACTGCCACTGCCTGTCGACCGGTGCTGGACTAACATACTCTGTGCGATCCTCCCAAAGACTCTTTGCCGCTGCGAACCTTCCGTCCAAAACCGGAGGCTTCCAAGAATCTCCCAAGGTAGTCAGACCCAAACCACCGTGGTTCAAGCCGTACCTGCTTCCATCAGCTTGGTCTGCCATGAGCGCTCGCTGGGAAGGAAGCGTCGAGGAGCCCTTCTGACGGGCAGCACTAGAGTTCGGGTCCCCAGTATGAATAGCAATAGCGGGTGCGAGCATCTGGATGTGAGACTTTCCTCCAGTAACCACCAGGCTGTCGTTCGCGCGCGTTTCGTCGCACGGGGAAGGCTGAATGTCGTTGATCGGCTCTGCCTCGAGATCTCCCTTTGTAGGCGGAACTGGGTAAGGAGTGCGCAGATATCCTGGGATGTTTGCGTCCATGAGGCTGGGAACAGGAGCGACGGGCGCATTAGCCATAGGGTTGTTCTGGGGAGTGAAAGGTACCACAGCCTGCTCATAACCCAGCGTTGCAGGATTGAAGCCATGCACACGATGCACCGTAGGTGGAGATTCAATGGAAAGAGACCCTTTAAAGCCCCCCTCGACTTGTTCGAAGCTATCGTCCGGGTAGATGTCTGCGTCAGATGGCATCGGACCCTGGTCCGTACGCCTTGAGCGCGGCGGCTGCTTGCGTGGGAATTTCTTGGGACGCTCCCCCCTTCGGCGACCGTTGTTGTTCTGTCGGTTAGTCGTTCCTGGAGTGGAGCGGAATGGAGAGGCGGAGTATGCTGCCGGGGCATTGGGCACAATGTGATATTGATTGTGTGTGGCGCCATTTGCCATTGTGTGCTGTAGCTGGGGGGAATTGAATGAGCCATGCTTGGTCAGGTTCTTTTGGGACTCATCCACTCGTACCTTGGGCAGCATTGGTGAGAATGATGTATCGCCTGAGTGAAATTGGTTTGGGACACTGGGGACCTCGAAATGACGCTGCGGTGATGGGTTTCGAAATGTAAATGCCCCATGTCTGCTGCTTTCAGAGCTGTGGATACGCTGTGAAAGTGGTGTAGTCGAACCTGGTGTCCAACCAGGTCCAGCATAGCCACTGCTATTGAATCGATCCGGGGTCTCGAAGATAGGACGGTATGATGGCACCGAGGTCTGCAACGGCATTGATGGGGCTACTTGAGGTGTGAGCAAAGATCCAAAGCGTGCTCTTGGATACAGACCAGGTTGAGTAGACTGAGGGGGTCCAGGGTAGTGTCCGAAGTCATGATATTGGCCGTGGGCAACGCTACGAGGAGAATGCATGGCTTCTCTGGTCAGTGCCACCCGTGCTCTGGGCGGATATCTATACATACCTCGAGGCGTTTTCGGTGTCTCAAAGTTCGGAATTGCCTTTGATTGTGCCATTTGGCTGCTAAAGTACGGTGCTTGGTGATGAGGATGAACGCCACCGTGGTCTACACGCATTTGGCCGAATAGTCCTTGGGTTCTGTCTACTTGCTCACCTTCCGAGCCTTGGACGGCGCCTGAGAAGATGTGGGGATGAGTCGGCATCATCTCCAGGTGAGTTGTTGTTCGAACTTTAGGGTCTGCTTGGGCGTGTTGCGGAGTTGCTACTGTTGTCAGTATAATACAGTCAATCGTACATCACCTCAGCAACGTACCTTTCCGTTCTTTGTCGGGGCCAGAAGGTGGAAGAGAAGGCCACTCGTTTTCTCCAAACGATACAACCTGCGATACTGAGGCCTGGAAACGGGTTGCTTTCTGACTTTTCACTTTTTCTGCTGCACTGCGACGTAACGAGGACGGACTGAACGAAGGAGCATGAGGGTTGAAAGACGGTGATCTAGTATGCACTTCGAGCCGGTGCCTATTCCACATAGCGATGAGGGGATTAAGTAGAAAGGGGAGAGGGGGGAGAGAGGGGGGAGAGAGTGGGGTTGAGGTAAAGGTTGCGAAGGGGACGTTGTGTTTGTTTTGGTTTTAGGCCGGAGGGAGTGAATCTTGTTATGGGCCAGCTTCACTTCGAAATCACCTGGAGGGACGTGGCAAAACCAATTCCCTTCACCTTCACTAGCAACTGGCGCAAGCGTTTCTTTGCTACGAACATAGCAAATCAGTCTTAGGCGGACCTGTTGCAGCGACGTGAGAGTAAATCGTGATCCGTCCAGAATGAACAGACTGGCTCAGCCATACACAAAATCACCTCAAGCACTTTCATTCTAGGGAGATAACTTTGCTTATTTACCATCATTCACTTCTTGAAGTCATGGTATCCAGGCCTGAAGGTGAAAGAGCTCAGCAGATGTATTTCAGTTTTTTCAATCGTGGTTAGTTCCTTCACTACGGCTGCCTTGAGGACGTAGAATCTCAACGAGATGACAACGAGTATGGATAGGTAGCACTAAATGAGCTGTGGATGTATCTTGCTCGAAACAAGATCCTGGATGAACTAGAGAATCATCACCTTGGAGGCACAGATGAAGAGCAAATGTGTTCTAGCGGGCCGAAACTAGCTGTGGCCAACCACTTCATCTTTCAAAGGCCGTCTGGACAAACTGCGTTTGTCGTCTGGTCACATAAGATCAGTCCTGGTTTATTGCGTCACATGGGCATAAGACGAGAGCAACTTGAGATTGCTGTAAGTGACAACACGCAAGAGTGATGACACCAGTATGAAGAGAAAAATGTTTTAATTATCCCTGACACCAAAACTGTCCGGTATCTTAGTAAAGTTTTGACCTAAAGAATCTCAAGTCCGTTGCCTGAACTCCATGGCGTTTGATCCATGTATGCAATGCAACGTCAACGCCAAATCTCGCTTCCAGCATACCCATCCACATATACAGCCACATCAAGAACCATTATTCTTTCCCAATCCTAGGCAGACTCCGGCAGCCTCAAGTTCGTCCAATACCTTGTCCTCCAATACGTTGTCTGTCCCGGCACCCGAAAATTTCTTGTTATACAATGCCGCATCGATCTCGTCATGAACGACAATCCTCTCTCGCAAGGCGGCTTTCCTTGCTAACCAGCTATCGATGTCATCCTTTAGACCGTCTTTGTCCCAATCGAGGTTGGCAATGTCGTTGGCTTGAATCCCCAGTCGCGACCCTCCGATTCGATCGCCATCAAGAATGCTAGAGATCAGTGCTAGTGAGTGTATCTCGGAGACGATGGACAACGTGATCTTGGTAGTTGTTCGAGAGTTCAAGGCGTTCGATGCTCGCGCAAGTTGTTCGGGGAATTGATTGAGGAAGGCAGCGATTTCGCCAGCAATGGGCGGCCCAACGGCGCTTAGGATGTTCAAACACAGGGGCAAGATGCCTTTGGTCCAGATTGAGAAAAGACGCGGGGGAGAATCGAAGGGTGACATGCCTCCAGGGCGACGGAAGTAATTCATCAAGTTTGCGCTGTTGAGTTGCGATAAAATTCCGTCCACGGCCATGGTCTCTGCTAGTGGTTGCATACTGGACAGAGAGAGGATGAAGAGAAGACTCAACTCTCCATAGATAGGGTCGTCGACGCCGTTGTTTGGAACAGTGAGCCTGTCTGACCACGAGAACAAGCTCGTAGCATATCGCAATGTGCTGCTATTAGTGAAAAGCAAGGCGGCTTGAGCATGCCATGTCCTCATCTCAGGGATAGCAAGAATGGTCTGCAGGATTGCGGTGAGCAGCGCAAAATCAGAGGGATGAACACTTCCGGGTTCGGAATGAAGTTGAGTTGCAAGGCTACGGAATCCTTTTGCCACTGTTTCTGACAGAATTTCGAGCAATTGGCTCGAAATGGGCTCAGTCAGAACTTTTTGGCTAGCTGGAACGGATCCACGGAAACTTGATCTGAATTCAATCTCCTCTTTGGGCGCGGTCCCATTTTCGAGTTGGAACTGGAGGGAAAGGTATAGTATCTTCAGAAGCTGGCGATATTGTGGTACTTGTTCGCTCGAGAAAACATTATCAAAATCCGAGATGGTGGCCAGTATCGTCTTCCATATTGCCGGTAAAAGCTGGCGTGTTTCGGGGGCGTTGACCCTTGAGTTGACCATCCTTTGAAGCAGAACGAAGGACAGGTCTCCACGCAATACATCCAGTTGTCGGAGCCAAGCCTCTTGAAACTGTGGTTCTGCATTCGCCTTCATGCTGTCCTTGACAACATTTATTAGTATTTTCGGGAGGCGGTCGCTTATGGTGACAGAATTGCTCAGTTCCGTAGCTAGAATCTTCCAACTCCGAAGAAGTTGAATCTGAGATTCGACCAGACTCAGATTAATATTAGCCTTTTCAAGATCGGAAGCCAATCCTGAATTTGGCCCTGACCCTGGCCCTGACCAGTGTTTGTCAAAGCCAAGAAGTTGGTTTGCCAAGTCGGTGTTGTAGAAGTAAGACGGCCCAAATGACTGGCTGTATAAAGTCGTTCGTTTCAGCTTCATCAGCGTTACGCCAGGAAATCTTTTCTCGAGGTTTTGTCGGAGGTAGCTGTGGAGCGAGGGGTTGTAGCGAGGAGTCTTTAGAGCATAGCTTTCTAAAAATGCCAGGCTAGGAACCACCTCTCTGACAGCATCATGGTCACCTTTTTGGCGTGCACTGTGAAGATACATTGCTAGGACGTTGCAAGTCAAGGCCGCGAACCGATTCTGATGGGAACGGGTTGCATCCTTTTCCCAGGCCTTGGGATCCTGAGGTTGGGACAACATCCATTTCAAGAAGGCAACCAGCTGTTGGACGAATCCTGCGTGTCGTTTCAAGTCACCCATTGCCCAAGACCAATTATTCTGGGCTGATGCTACGAACTCAAGTTTCGAAGCATACAGCGCCCAGTCCTTTTGGGGTGCGTTAAATTCTAGCCTTGCCAATGATTCGATTGCACGAGATAGTAACGCTTTGCTTCCTGTTGACTTCGTGTCGTTCTTGGTTTCTCTCTTGAGAGTTTCCCGAGGCGTGTTTCCAGTAAGAAGATACAAAGCAAACCACTGTTGTTTGCATGTGACAACAGCTGAAAGAAGATTCCAAACATGGGTTTGCAGTTCCACAACCTTGAACGGTTCGTCCAGTTGGGATAGAATGCTCAAGAAGCTCTTCGCTGCTTGAGGCCCCAAGTGTCCCAACAGGGAAGGAGGCTCTGCTTGCTGTTTTGATCCATTTGTCGCGGCAGTAGGCTCCAAGTCCGCAACGCGAACAGCAGCTCTGACCAAAGTTTCTAGCAAAGGAAGTACCAGAGGCTTATAGCTATCGCTGGTTGCATACAACCTTGCCAGGAGAGGCGCTGCCTTAAAAAGCTGATGTTCCAAATACGTCCATGGTCGTTGCAGATACAATGCAATTCTGACAAGAGTATCTGAAAGTCGTAGTGCACTGCATGTTTGCTCTTTCGAGAGCTCGGCCAAGCTTAACGACAAGGCAGTTTTGTCTCCATCTAGGTCTTGGAAGAAAGAAGTCAAGATGGGATTGGTGGGGAGATCGTTCGCCGATTGTGACAAGTAGAGTTCCGTGATGTATTCTGCAACTGGAGACAGAAGTCCTGTCAACTTGGTGGACAGGGCCACACTGTCATCCGTGCCGTATGCGTATTTGAGAATTCTAGTGAACACATCACTTATCCCAGTGTTGATCTCGATGCGGTCCTCTATTCTCTGGTATTTCCAAGAGGGTGATCCTTCGTATACGCTTGCAAGAGTTTTCCCAAATGCAAGGAGGAGTTGGCTCATGAACTTATCAGATGTGCCGCTGTCGGTAGTAATAGACGAATTGAATCGAGTAAGAGCCTTGCTTGGTGTTTTACGGTTCACAGCTTGACCCACTGCATCCTCTACCAAAGCATCAAAGAGGCGAATACAACCAATCAAAAAGTCGTATCGAGCGAGAACCATTTCTGTACCTATCAGGATGGTTGCTAAGCTTCCACCGTTTCCTTCCGTCGACAAGAGACGACCTCTGGTGAGCCAGGGCCACACTCTGTTCGGAGCTATAGCGACAAGTGCTTCAAGAAAGTGAATGCAATTTATGAGAATCTCGAGTGATTCCTCGTTGCCTGGTTCTTGACATTGGCGTAGCAGTTCTTGGTCGAAGACTGCAAGAATGACATTCACTGTATCTTGAGCCCCATCAATCCTGATATCCAGCGCAGATAATAGATCCGCTGAGCAGAGAGCCTCCCCATCTTGTGCAGGGGCCCTCAGCAAAGCATGGAGAAGGTCAGCAAAGAGACCAATGATGTCGCTGACCGTCCCGGATGAGGCCGGACATTGGCTCGAGTATTCAACCGTGCCACTGCCGATTACGTAGGTAGAGAGCAGTCGCACGAGATACTCTAGGCCCGAGTGCGGAAAGTGCCATGCCGCGATGAAGGGGGGTTCGCTATCGTCGACGATCTGCCCTTCAGTGCCTGGGGGTATCACCATGTATGCTTGATTACCTGCATATGCAGATGATGTGATGAGGCGCCTTGTGCCGCGAGAGAGTGGAGCTATTTCATTGAAGAACTGAGGGAGTGGTTCAGAGAGAGCAACAAAATTTGCGTTCTCATCCTCGCGAATTGATTTGTACCCTTTGAAATCCGCCGCCGGCAGTCGTTGCATGAGTGTGCTGAAGTTTGTCAGCTCGTTGAGTACACTTGGAACTCCGTCTTTCGTCATGCCATCGCCTCGAATGATGGCAGCATAGAATGTGAGCAGTGGAGTTATCTCGTAGGGATAACGGCCTCGGGCAACGTCTAGCAGGCATGAGCGGAGGAAAGGGTCGTTCACGCAGTAAGAAACGATAGGGTCTGCATGCAGAGCAGCGTGCGGTCTCGTCCATCTGCGAAATGATCTTTCGCCTGTTAAAATGGTATGTGTAGCGTTGACCACATCGGGTGTATATGTAAGGGTGCTCGATGCTAGGCCAGCACGAATCAATTGCAGAAAAAGCAACCTGAACCTGTCCAAGGAGATTTGGTCGACTTTGGTGCCAAATACTGATATGCCTAGGCAAATAAGTTGGTTGGCAATCTCTATGGTGTTCAGTTCAGCACAGGATATCAACAGATCCTCAAAAGGCCGGCGTCTGTTGAATAGATCGCTAGTTTCCAGGTTGGCCACGGCAGACGCTGCTTCTTCTATTAATGAAAGCTTCGGTACGGAGTCCTTGTGGCCTGGGCCATTGTCGATGTCGTGTTGACGGGCTTGTTCGAGAATCTGAGCCTCCTGGAATATGTGATTGAGGAGCAGAGCCCAAGCATACGTAGGGACCGTCGCAGGGCTCGGTCCAAGCTCTTTCGCCTGACCAAGGATACTTGTTATATTCTCCAAAAGATTCCCCTGGAGGAGATACAGGCTGCTGTCCCAAGCAAGGTATTGTTCCGATTCTAAATCATCGATGATAGAGCCGAGTTTCAGCACCGCCAAGGAGAAAATCGATGTCAGCATTTGTATCAACGACACAAGATCCTGCTGCTTCGGAGATATCTGATACAGACTGTCAGCATCGACTCATAGTGATAGAGTTTCATCACTTACTACTGGGATATTTTGGAAAAATCCATTTGCCTGCATCAAGGAGAACCAACGCTCAACGACATCGCTGTGGACGAACTTGGGAGTGAAAAGATCCGCATGAATCGTTGCAAGATGAAGCAGGTGAACCAGTTCAGTAATTTGTGCCGTCCTCCATTTCTCGTCCGCAACATCTTGCGTTTCTTCAGACACTGTCCAGATTGACTGGCCCTTGTCGAAATTTTCGAACACTCCTTCAATTCCCAGTATACATGACTTTAGGAAGCCCGAGTCTTTTTGGATCTGTTTTGATACGATGGTCTGGCCTAGTTGTTCCAGCGAATCGTCACCAACCCTGTATGTTTCCCCGTAGGCAGGTCTCAAATCGTTGGCGGCGCCCCATGAGATGAGCAGTTGGCTGATCCTCAATATTGCTATGCGCGAAGAGTGATAGATCTCGATTAATCGGAGTTGTCGTTGTGGTTTGGAATCGAACTGGACATCGGAAGGAGCTGAGGGGGCGGTGATTATGGAGGAGTTAGGGATGAAGGTCGAGGCGCCGAGGTTCGCAAGTCCGGCAGCATCTCGAACACTGACAGCCTCCTCTTGAGACAGTCCAGACAACAACTGGTTGGTAGGTCTACTCTGCCATTCCAGTGTAACCAGCCGCAGCGCTTCATATTCAGAAATCTTGGCCTGTTGCGACAACCACAGGGTATCGGCCTTGATCTCTTCTAAATCGTAGTGACCGCCAGATGTTGGTGTGATACTGATTGGAGCAGTCTTTGCCTCAAACTTGTTCTTTTCATGAGCTGACGGACCTGTCCACGGTTGCCATGGGTGGGTAAGCGTTTCGATGCTGGCTTCGCTACGAAGGAAGTCACGTAGGACGGTGCTTTTCGATGCGGTTTCGGGGTCGCAGAGGGCAGTATATGCGGAGCTCCAGGATCTGTTGAGGTTAGGAAGTCATTCTTGTCCACAATATGAGAGAACATGTGACATACACGAGCTGTTGCTCGCCCGCGAAGCATTTCGCTAGATCGAAATCCATCTGCGATTGCGGCTGCAGAGGAGCCATGACGGGCGCTGCACTGCGCTGGCAATTACACGTTCAGCCAAGTGCCATGTAGGCCAGCGGAAAGAGCGACAATGAGGAGAGCGACCGGCGTCGAATGTCGAATGTTTGGAGATGGGCTTTCACCGACAGACAAATAGCTTCAAGCTTTCGACGCGAAAGGGCATGGTCAGTAGTGGATCCGTGCCACATTGATACCCATGTCGCGCTGCGCTTTACCCAATACGGGATTAGGCGGGAGATGGATGAATGGATTTACTGCTTTGTTATGGTAATTTAATTAATTCTTTTCCTTCTTCGTACTAAGTACCTAGTTAGCCAGTGAGGAAGGAATAATTAATCAATTATGTATGAATAACAGTCGACGGCGGGGACGGTGACGACCTCCGATGAACCTCCGCACAACCTACATAACTAGTAGTAGACTCATACTCTCTCGTCGCATATAATAATTTACCACTTTTCCCTACCTATCCATTGCGCACCTCACACATCAATTGCTCCCAACAATCGCACCTCGAACCAGAGAAAAGTCTACCGCCTCGGTTGAGGAGCTCACCCATTCTCCCATCTGTCGCCTCTTACGAGTGCCTCAGCGTACATACCACGCTCACGATGACTGCCACGCTCGGACTCATCGATCATTCTCCCCACCATCCGTCCCCCTCCGCACCAATTGCAACCGCCTCGAACCTTGTACTTATAGACAATTACGACTCCTTCACCTGGAATGTGTACCAATATCTTGTCCTCGAAGGAGCCACCGTTACTGTCTTCCGTAATGATGAGATTACCCTCGAGGAGTTGATCGCAAAGAACCCCACTCAACTTGTCATTAGCCCAGGACCTGGACATCCTGAGAAGGACGCCGGTATCAGCAATGATGCTATCAAACACTTTAGTGGGAAGATCCCCGTGCTTGGTGTCTGTATGGGCGAGTATGGCAAACCACTATCTAATTCATTGTTCATGCGCTAACACACTCAAGGCAATGCATCTACTACTCCTTTGGCGGCCGCGTCGACGTAACCGGCGAGATTCTCCACGGAAAAACGTCGCCTCTTCGACACGATGCTAAAGGCGTTTATGCAGGCATTCCCCAAGACGTCCCTGTCACTCGCTACCACTCTTTAGCCGGAACTCACCCCACCCTCCCGGACTGTCTAGAAGTCACATCCTGGATTGCGTCTGGACCGGACGGTGGAAAAGGCGTCATCATGGGTGTTAGACACAAGGAATATACCGTGGAGGGGGTGCAGTTCCACCCGGAGAGCATCCTGACTGCTGAAGGGCGGTTGATGTTGAAGAACTTCTTACAGATGCAGGGTGGAACCTGGGCAGAGAATGACCGCTTGTCAAAGAAAAAGCACACTGAAGCATATGGAGACGTTGCAGCTGCGAACGGGACCGAAAAGAAGGACAAGCAGACTTCAATTCTAGAGAAGATCTACGACCACCGCAAGCGCGCTGTCGCCGAGCAAAAGAAGATCCCGTCACAGAGGCCTAGTGATTTGGAGGCATCCTACAAGCTCAATCTTGCACCTCCGCAGATCCCATTCCCGGAGAGGTTGCGGAAGTCGCCTTATACGCTCTCGCTGATGGCAGAGATCAAACGTGCATCGCCTTCCAAGGGCATAATCTCGCTTTCTACGTGTGCGCCTGCCCAGGCAAGGACATATGCGAAGGCTGGCGCCAGTGTCATCTCCGTTCTAACGGAGCCAGAATGGTTCAAAGGAAACATCGAAGATCTGCGAGCAGTGCGACAGAGCCTTGAGGGGATGCCCAATCGGCCGGCTGTCTTACGCAAAGAGTTCATCTTCGACGAATACCAGATTCTTGAGGCCAGGCTTGCAGGTGCTGACACAGTATTGCTGATTGTGAAGATGCTGGACGAGGCCTTGCTGAAGAGGCTCTACCTGTACTCCCAGTCGCTGGGTATGGAGCCTTTGGTAGAGGTCCAAAATGTGGAGGAGACGCGAATCGCTGTCAACCTAGGCTCAAAGGTCATTGGCGTCAACAATCGCAATCTGGTCAACTTTGAAGTAGACCTGGAGACTACCAGCCGGCTCATGGACCTGGTACCAAAGGAGACCATTGTCTGCGCACTGAGCGGAATTGCTGGACCCAAAGATGTCGAGCCGTATACCAAGAGTGGCGTCGGCGCCGTATTGGTGGGTGAGGCTTTGATGCGAGCGTCCAACACAGCACAATTTATCTCAGATCTTCTCGGTAGCAAGGCTTCAGTAGCCTCCTCGGCACCCAAAGAAGCCACCCCTCTGGTCAAGATTTGTGGCACGCGAAGTGCAGAAGCTGCTACTACAGCTATCGAGGCTGGAGCGGACCTCATCGGAATCATATTAGCTGAGGGCCGTTCCAGGACGGTTTCCACCGAAACGGCCCTTGCGATATCAGATGTGATTCACAAGACTAAGAAAGCACAGAGTAACAAGCTGTCTGGGGGATCTCTATCAGCATCTGACTTCTTCGACCATGCATCTGCCCATCATGCATCGCATGTAAACCGTGCCCTCCTCGTTGGTGTGTTCCGGAACCAGCCCCTAGAATACGTGCTAGAACAGCAACAACTTTTGAATCTGGACATTGTACAGCTCCACGGCTCGGAACCAATCGAATGGGCTAAAATCATTCCCGTGCCCGTTTTCAAGAGCTTTGGGCCCAAGGACATTGGTGTGGGCGTTCGGGGGTACCATTCTCTCCCATTGTTGGATGCCGGCATTGGAGGTTCTGGTCAGAGGCTCGATCTGACGGAAGTGAAAGACTTCCTGACTCAGGACGACGGAGTCAATATCATCCTTGCAGGAGGACTAAATCCCGACAATGTCCAGCAGGTTCTTGCCGATTTGGCAGACTATAAGGGACGAGTTAAAGCGGTCGATGTCAGCAGTGGCGTAGAAGAAGGTGGACAACAGAATCTAGATAAGATCCGGGCATTCATTAAGGCCGTCAAGGGCCAGTAGATGTGGACTACAAAATCTCGAAGCTATGTAGCTTTCCTTGCTGTCAGATACTAAGTTTCAAATCAAATCGATTCGTTTACTCCAAAGCCATTGTCATCACTGCTAATATTCCAAAGATGAAAACGACCCCTTGAATAGCATCCCTCGAGAATCATATAATCAAATATAATTGAACGTTTGCAGATATCAATACCCTCACCAATCCGTATCCTTCCCGAACTGAACCCTCACCGTCTTTTCGTCCCGTCACGCCCAGTTGCAATCACCTCATTACCCAATGAAGCTCCCCCTTTACCTTGTTGCCAAATATCTCCCAAAAGTGAAGTCGAAAAGATCACGCAATTCCCCGAAAATCTATCAAACGCTATCCAACTTCACTTTCCGCCTGATATAAGAACTCCGCCCTCCATCTCCCGAACTTCTCCAACCGAACTCCTCTTTTGTTCCTGAAATCTGCCTTGAAGATTCTTTCCACTGCTATTGCTATCGTCATACATCTAGTCCATCATGGGCTGCCTCAAGAACCTGGTCATAACCGTAGCCGGCAACGTCGGCCACAGGCCGGAGCAGCTCAAAAAATGGGTCGAAGCCAACGACGGCCGCTGGGTCCCTCGAGTCACCAAAGACACGACGCACGTCATCTGCTCCAAAGACGAGTGGAAGAAAGCGACCGAGAACGGTATGACAGACTCGAACCTGCTGATTTATTTACTTTAACCAGTATGGCTGACATGTATGGCGATAGTGGCGATGGCACAACGGTTCGGCGTCCGCATCGTCAGCTACGACTGGCTTGAAGACTCGCTGCAGCGCGGGAGGAAGCTCGGCGAGAAGAAGTACCTCTGGACTGCTATCTCGAAGCAACGAAAGAAGCAGAAACAGATGAAGAGGTTGGGGAAGATGAATGATAGTACGTTTTTCCTTTCGTCCTCGCCCCTCTTTTATGTCATATTAGGAAGTCGTACCACGGCTTGATATGAGACACTGTTTGATGAGAGGTTAAGCACACATTGTACTTGTACTGACGAAGATATAGCGAGACAATTCAAACAAGGCGTCCAGAAAGCCTACGACGATACCGGTTCAGGTACGTCCTCACGATTCGTGCCTTGCACCCAACGCAGTGGTTTCTTCGTCAGTAGTCTGGCGGAGTTGCAGGCGAAAAGGGAGCAAAGAGAACAGCACAAGGATGAACAGGTTCAAAATCCTGAGCCTGTGGTGAATAAGGAAGGCGAGAAAGATGATGATGGGCTGGAGAAGGATCAGCAGAATCCAACACTGGAGTCTACCTCTTCCACTCCTCCCCCAAACACCCCATCCAAGTCCACTATCACAGCTCGCACTCCGTCCTCCACCATCAAGTCTTCTCCCAGCCCTTCGATCCCACGCCAGGATCTCGAGTCCACACCACCTAAACCTCCGCACTCTCCCACCTCTCCGCCTGCAACGACCGCCCTCGACCGAGACAATGCCAACACCATTCCCCCATCACCACCGTCACCCGTCCCCCCAACTAACCCAAACTCCTTGAAAGATAACTACCACATCTACGTCGACCCCACCAGCTTCCCCTACGACATCACGCTCACACGACCCAACCTCTTCCGCAACCTCCACGCCCACTACACCCTCCGCCTCTTCGAATCCAACACGAAACCCCACACCTACACCACCGTCGCACGGTACCGGCCCCCAACGACCGACGCCTGGCCCTCCGCCAACAACCTCATAAACACGCCGGGAATCCCAGGGATAACCTACCCGCCACCGTCCCCTCCCTCTCCCACAACCTCCACCACCCCCCAGGCTCCCTTCCTCCACACAATCCCCCAAACCCCAACACCACACCTCTGGAAAAAAGCCCTCTGCCCCCTCAACACCCCGCACGAGCACGCCTTCCGCGCCTTCCGCACCGCCTTCCACACACTGACCCTCCTCCGCTGGGAAGAGCGCGTCTCCCCCGCCGTCGAAGCGCTACAGCACGCGCGGGCGCGGGTCCTAAACCTCGAGCCGTTTTTCTACAGGCGGCCTGCGCCGCCGGCGTCGTGTGGGTTGTTGCCTGCGGTTGAGATTCCGGGGGAGGCGTACGTGAGGGCGGAGGTGGGGGAGGAGGAGGGGGGGTTGGGGTTGAGGGGGATGGAGGTTATGTTGAATAGGGAGGGGATTTGTGGGAGGAGGGTGGTGATGGAGGTGGAGGCTAGGAGGAGGAGGGAGGTGGAAGAGGCGGAGGAGGAGGAGAGGAAGAGGAAGGAGAGGAAGGAGAGGGAGAGGGGGAAGGCGGGTGTGAGGAAGGGGAGGTCGGTGAGGGAGAGCTTCTTCTTCTATGATCATTGATGGGTTGGTTAGGTGGGACGACGATGATGATGGAGTGCGGGTTGGAGAGTGAGATGGAAGGGAGTGCTGGCGGTGGGTATCGCCAGTCTTTGGGTATCGACTTGAGATATTGGTATTAGCTGCAAGAATGATCGGTTGGACATGGAACCGATCTTGCGGAGGGAGTTATACGACATGCCCTTTTCGCGGCGTCAGTTTATGGACGCGAGAGGTACATTTGGACGACATATTCAGGACATTTCAGGAGGATAGCTTTGAAGATATCTAAGGCAGTCATTCACATAGGAGTAGGCAAAAGACATTTATATGCAAATAAGGGCATGGATTCGTATAATGATATGACCTCTGAAGAACAAAGTGCTTCTGTCAAATCTGATAATGCAGACGCCTTTCAAACCCACCGCATTCCCATCGTCATCATTTTCCAACTAGAAGCCACCAACTCCAACTCGCTCAAATGCAGCAAATAATGTCAAGAAACCAAAGACAAAAGACCAAGGCGTGTACTAGTACATGTCATGGCAAAGCGGCGGGCTACCTCCAATTGCCTTGACTCAACTTCAGTAGACCTTCCACGCAGCCTGCCTCTTCTGCCGAGCTCAGACTTGTCCTCCCACTCAGGGTGTCGCTACTGTTCATGAATAGCTGCAGCTCCTCGTCCGCCTCGGGATCTGACGTTCCTCGCTCCCTTCTGCTCCCCTTCTCTTTCGCGAGCATGGCACCGAGACTTGTGCTCTGTGACATTATCTCCGTGTTCTCGCCCAAGATTTGGCGTGGCCGTTGAGAGCTCGATTGTGGGCCGGACGTTCGCTGTCGACGTGCTTGCGGGAGTTCGGGCTCCCAGTTCTCCTTGTCTGATTCCGTCTGCGGCAATTCGTCGGACTCGCTACTGTCTCCATGTTTCGTTTCCTTGCTAGGGAGCGGCCCAGAAATAGTCGATGCCCTCTGCATTTGGCGACGCGACTTCTTCACACCACCATCTCTGGTTGACTTGGACGAGTTGTGTCGCGACATGATTGGGGTGTTTTGACGTGTCTGGTTCTGGCCCAGAACTCTGCGATTAGCGCGGAGAAGTCCAATCGCGTCTGCTGCGCTGCCGCTGCCCTCTTGGTCGGCCCAAGTAGTTAGGCTGCGACTGTTTCGCGTATCCGGATCGCACCAGAACTCCCATGCGCGTGAATCTCGACTCCGGCCAACGCTGGATGAGGTTCTGGGCATCTTTGGGCTGGGCTCGCCTCGCGAGGCTGCAGCTAGGCGTTCGTTCAATCCTGCCGAACTATAACTCCTGCGGAGGCCGGCAGCAGCACGAGACAGCGACGCAGGGTTCGACTTGGCGTGGGGAGGTGAGGGGGTTTTATCGGCGTCAGTGATGACGCGGGCGGTGCCGTCGTCCGTCATCGAGAGTCGGACAAAGGAATGTGTGCGTTTCAATGACTTTTTCGGTGTTGACGATTTGGGTGGTGCTTCAGCTGGCGAGGTCGTTATTGAGGGAGGGGCTTCGTCGGCGGCGGTAGATGTCGGTTGGGGGAAAGTGATAACTTCAGGTGCGTAGTCCTCGCCATGCCGAAAAGAAGCACTACGTCGGTTGGATATCCACGAGGTACGCGCGCGTTCGGCGCTCTGCGATGATGTGGATTCTTGTTGGGAGCTATCGGGCTCTGTGACTGCTGTCTCAATGGTGGCAGGATCGGTAGAAGCTATTGCGATCGCGACGGAATCGACAGTCGCTTGTGATTCCACCTCCCCAATCACGACAACGTCTTCAGAATTTTGTTCCTGGGTGGCAGCGACGGTGGCAGTCGCTGTAATCTCTGCGTCCTCTGAAGTCACTGTGGGCTCGGCATCCTCGAGATTCGCTGGGTCGTCCAGAGCGGATATGTCGTCATTGTGCGGCTCAGTGTGTGCGTCGGTGCCGTCGCGCAGGACACGTTCATCATCCGTGACAGGGTCGGACATGTTGGAGGATGATGAGAGTAGCGATGCAGTGGAGGAAGGTTCAAGTGGGCGCGCGCGTCGGCGGTCGTTCTGTCTCTTATTCTGAAACCAAATCTGGAGGTGGTTCGAACCAATGTTAGTCATGTGCAGAAACAGGCGAGTGATGGGCTGTGCCACTGTGCCAGCTGGAGCAAAAGACATGGGTGCAGTAAGTAGTGCGTACCTGGACCTCTTTCTCTCCGAGGGCGACTTTGCGAACAATCTGGATGCGAGCGGCTTTGTCGGGTTTTGGATTTTTTAAATATTCAGTTTTGAGGATTTCTTCATCCTCTTTGCTGCACGGCCATGTGGTCAGTTGATTGTGGAGGAGCAGAGGGTGGGGTTGAAAGGTTTGTGCGGGCCGAGAGTAGAGACAGCGAAGGAGAGCACGTTCCAGTAACGCGAGACGCGAGGATTTGTATGGTGGGTGGGTGTATTTGTGTGTACAAATAGACAGGATAGTCGAACCATCAACATCAACAACGCGAAAATGGTTGTTGATCAATAATAATAGTGAAATCAATGTTAACGCACCTTGTTCTTCTACGCTTTTGACGAGCGAGTGGTTTGTTGTCTACGTCTGGAGGTAGATCGTTTGCGACAGTGTTGGGAGAATGGACGAGGAATGCGTATGGTGGTGGGAGGCTCGGGGTCGCATTATTGGTGCAGACACGCCTACTATCGTTCGGTGGCGATGAAGGTACATGCGCTGCCGAAGGGTCCGACATGGTTTGATGGTTTGATTGACCCTCACGAGTCTTTGGAGAAGGAGGCGATGTTGAGTCAATTGTGCGATTGGAGATTGAAGATTGGAAAGAGAATGTAAGTAGGTGAGTAGGTAGGTAAGTGCAAGTAAGTATGATCGTGTGGAGAGGCAGGGAATGTTGATGGTGGTGGTGGAAGGTCGATGGCGGCGGGCGCGCGTTGACGCGATGGTTTGTGCGCAGGGAAGATGGCGGGCCGTCGTGTGAAGAGGAAGTACATATGTAGTTAGGTAGGTAGATTGGATCAAAATGTCTTGCATGAACGGGTCATGGCCTTGTTTCATTCATAATTACATTAATTATTCCTTACTACGACCCGTAATTACTCTCCCTGGGAAGTTGCACGTTCTTCATCGTATCTGATCTTGGATGGACGTACAACAGGACACTCCTCATGAGGGTTACAATCCGTCTCATTTATCACCAAACTTGATTTGAGCAGCCATCAGAGGTGATCATTGTCCATGCTCGTAATCTAATGTACTCATACTCAGCACTGCAAAGTCGCGTGTTTGTGGACACGGTGTACATAGTCAATGTTGGCCTTTCTAGATGCTTAACCACTCGCGACGCGTCTACGATGTCCACGACCGGAGTTGCTACCTACGAAGAGGTATGGGCATAACTATGTGCGCGTAAAAGGCGCCAGTCACTTGTCAATTAGAGAAATGATACATGTACGCGATTGTTTGCCCATTTCGCCTTCGATCTTCGCCTTGTTCACACTTCTCCATCCCCATCTTCACAAACACCTCCAAGTCAAGTTGCAATGGTTGACGCGATAGCACGTGAATCCAATTCCCACGCTTAGCCAAATCGGGAACCATCCTCCTCGGCTTCTCCATTTCGACTACAACCGACGACCATCATTTATCTTTTCTCTCCCCTTCCCCTTCCTCTTTCCCATCCCTTCTCTTTGTCAATAGTTATATCTGCGGTTACAACACTATGAACTCAGTTCCCTACCTTCCATTCCCAGGTTTCCCATTGACACCCAACGTATAGCGGAACTCGCCTATGGGCAGGCAAACAGTCCCTAGGCAGCGATGCTCAACTATTCTAAGTAGTCTACCTGCCACTACAGCCTACCATTCACTTGCATCCGTTTCTTGTTACTCACCGTAAGACTCAGCTGAAGTTCGCCTCCTCCCTCAGGACTATGCGCAACCCACGCACGTGTGGAACTCCCTCTCCAGTTCCAACATCCGTCTGACTGTTTGCATACCTATCTCTCGAATTACATGCTGCATCGTTCTCACAACCGTTGAATACCCCACCGTCACCGGTTGAAAGATCATCATCTGTCACCTGGACTCAAGGCAGAAGTGCTGTCTGGATCGTGCTAGGACCCCCATCACCCACACGCTCATTTTGGCCTTCTCCAGTCTCCCACCAATGGGCTCAGCTCTTTCTTTTCCTCTTCCCATGGCTCTCGCAAGGGTCCGTCCGAAGCCTACCGAGCCTGCATACTGGTCTCTCGCAACCATTAAGTGATTGCAGACATGGCTTTCTGCGGGGAGACATCGCGACCTACTCCCGACACACAGGGTCGCGGGTTTCTCCATGTCTCACCTGCTATTTCTTATTTTTTTTCTATTTTCAATTTTTTCTTAACGGTACACTTTTCATGCCTGTCTTGAAATTATTTCAAAAGTCAACACATCGTTTTAAGTGCTATTTCGGTCAATCGGGCCTCATCCACATATCCTCCAAGTGCAATAGCTTCCGGCCCCCAAAATTTCCCATCCAACATGGCAACCACCATTACCAGCACCCACGCTGATGTTCCATCGAATGAAATTGCAATTCAGAGGCTGGTTCCGGCTGTATGGTTGGCCTTCTATCTGACTAGGTTTAATTGGAACCGCCACCTGTCCACGCGCTTCTCGGATTCATACCTGCTCTGGTGATCATGCCGGCTTCCATCAGTGCACGAATATCAGGACAGCCCGATTTGATAAGTCGAGAAGGTTTAGGGCTGAAGCTGGGACACGAAATGTGCCGATTCTCTCCTCCCTGCCCTTGCTTTTTCATATCGGGACACCCAACAAAAGGGATATGGCAACCCTCACAACCTTTCCATTCCGTACCATCTGCTACCAGATCAAATGAGAAATGGGTGATTGACCGGACTGCATCTTGGAATCGAGAACATGTTGCTCCATCATCTGGTCAGAGGATCTTACGCAAACTTCTGTTATCAACACTCTTCAGGACGCGTAGTACAATAATAGGCATCACCCTCCTAAATGCTCCCGCGTACTTCTCTTCTCGGACGGCTTCTAGTCCCTAGAGGACTTCAACCCTTTTCCCGGTTGTGGCCAAGCAATATAGGGTGCTTAACCTGCATGGCTACCCACGAATCATCCCGGTCGGTAAGGAACCAGGACGGGTCTCCGTGATAGCTAGAGGCGTTGCAACAAGGCAACTGCAGTCGTTGCACCAGGGTAAAATCGAAATGGTTGTCTTCACCGAGTTGCGCCCATTCCCACCTGCTATGCATATGATCAAAAGATGGTAGTTGCCATCCCCCAACTTCCTACACACTAGACTGCTGGTGGCCTCTGTGTGACCAGCAACGTGACGCGAGAACAACCAGTACCGTCATGGAACCATCTATTGGTGCATTCACCACGTTTCATTCATAATACGTTTCGGCTCGGACGATGTCTTGCCACCCATCACGTTCGCTCTTGCCGTCCTAGGTGCATTTTCCGATTCTTCTCACTTCACTACAAGCCATTGTTTGTCTCTACACCGTATCCAGGACCTCTGTCGCCCAACCACGGGCATCTCGATCGTGGACGTTACGGTGAAGGACCTGCCAGAGCATCCTTGTACTCGTGGAGATTTGACTTGATTCCTCCTTACTGACTATGAACATATAAGACTGGTCCTGCTCTGTAAATATTGCTGGTTCAGGCCCCGGACTCATCTGTGATTGTTTAACATTCCAAACGAAAATGTCAACTATGCGAGTAGCCGTTGCGGGGACTTGTGGATTGGCCCTCGCCATTGCCCAAGCGATTCATGAGCATACGAGTCACCAACTGCTTATACTTTCAAGACATGTGAGTCACCCATTGCCCTTCAGATACTCGACACCTCACGGGGATCTTGGCATGTATTCTAACAGCCTCGCAGCCGCAGCCAGGCCTTTCTGCACAGGGATACCAATGCCAAGTTGTCGACTACAATGACTCAGGATCCCTCCAGTACTCGTTAAGTGGAGTTGATACAGTTATATCTACTGTATCTGGGACCGCCCAGCTTCGTCTCATCGAAGCCGCGGTTGCTTGCCGTGTGCCACGGTTCGCCCCAGCAGAGTTCCAGGGTCTACCACATCTGCGGGAAGAAAACGATCCGTTGGATCGCGGCAATGCTCTTGCACTTGCTCATCTTCAGCACTATCGAGGATATATACAATCTACCGTTTTCGTTTGTGGTATTCTGTACGAACGCTTCTGCGTCAATGGCATGTTCTCCCGCGGCTTTGGCGCCAGTACTGGGTACGGCAACGAGGGAGACTATATCTTAGATCCAAGAGCGATGACTGCAGAAGCACCCGTGTACAACGATGCCAACGAACTGGTCTATCTGTGCTTGACTTCAGCACACGATGTAGGACAATTCGTTACAAGAGCATTGGACATGGCCGAGTGGCCTGCTGAACTTACGATGTGCGGGGAGAGGATGAGCGTCAACGACCTCATCGAAGCTGTCAGAGTTTGCAGAGGTAATTCTTCAGGACAATCTTTCTCATGCTGCAGTGACTAACATCTGCACAGGACAGGAGTTCAGCGACATCTCGTGGCAGAACACCGCAGGTCTTCAGTACCAACTCACCATGGCGCAGTTGCAAAGCGACATCCCCAGGCAGCGACGTCTCCCGCCGGTCATTGCAACAGCAGAGGGTCGATTCGACTTCGCAACCCCGGCGCTTCTCAATACCTATTTTCCTGACATCCAAACCGTTGGCTTCCGTGATTGGTTCAGCCGAGAATGGGGCTCTATATCTTGAATGTCAGGGGCCGGCCTTGCGGCCTGTCTCCGCGCGATCTGATCTGACCTAGGATCGGTAGGCGGACTTTGAGGAAACAACTCAGCCTGGGCGCCCTTCTCATCATTGCGGCTGATCATGCCGGTCAACGTTCTACCTGACCGCCAAGCATCTGCAACGCCCCGGGTTTTCCTTCCTTCAATCTGTAGGAAGGAAAGGCTTTCCCAAAGAACATCTATTTTTATTTCATGTTTCGTTGCACAGTAATAGCAAATCTTTCAATTAGAGTAATGTAGATGCGGTGTGAGCAATCACAGGTTAGCATAGCGTTGGATACCCGGTCTCTTATATTCTTCGTCTTTACCACTTTAATACAATATAAACCCACAATGTGAATCTCCAGATTGACTTTTTTCCCCTCGTTTGAATTTCATTGCCATGTACTGATGATATGTTGTAATGTGACAATTTGTAATCATCAGCTGAGGCACAGCTGCTACCAATTCTGACAATGAGGGTGTTCATTCTTAGGGGCTCCAACACAGACGATTAGGCAATCTTCACTGCAGGTCCCACGTGTCCATGCACATCAGAGTGGGCTCTTGATAGAGAACAAAAGAAATCGTCTGCGGGGAGCCGTATAGAGGAAGTGACTATTTCTAGATCTGAAACCCTGTCAAACGAATTCTTCCGATGAGAATAGTCACAGGTAATCACTGGCCAAGACCTATGCAAGAGGGGTCGTACGGGCGGCCTCCGATATTTAATCATCAAATCGAGGACTAGAATGGATTGATGTATTTCTGGCCACCTCTAGTTGCAAATGGCTATATCAGATAGTAACTATAATTACAGCTTTCTGTGGCACGTGAGGGTCTTGATTCAGCGATCGCGATGCTGCACGACTGGCCTCATCGGAGCTTCAGACTCTACACCACCGACCAAACGGGCAATAGAATCCAAAGGAACAGAGATAGAAACTAGACTGTAGGATAACAATGACGACACCCGTGTATTGACCACCATATGGCCAGCGCTCGGGTTCGCTCAACCGCCGGGCAAATCTTCACTGTTCCCAAAGTTTCCATCTTCACTCTTTCACTCTGACGTCACAACAGCCCCACCTAACCACTTCTTCAACATATATAACAGTTTTGGACCTCGTCCATGTTTGCTTCTTCATTCTCATCTACTACAAATCCAACAAACGATTCTACACGTAACCAATTGCAAAACTCCTCCTCACATCTTCTTCTACAAGGTCAGTTCCTCAAACCCTTACAACACTCGACAGCATTCCAAGCATATATCGCAGCTATTCTTTATCGCAACTATGCAAAATCACAATCTCATAATTGAACACAGTCTGACCATCCTCACAGAACCCCACACAATCCACAATGGCATCCAAGGCACAGATCATCGACGAGCGCAAGGCCAACCTTGAGCTCCCAGAGCAGCCCCCCGTCGCCTCCGACTTTAACTCCGCCGACGCCCGCACCGTCAACGTCGGTGCCGGCGGCCAGCAAGAGAACCTCGGCCTCGCCGGCACTGCCGCATCATCTGGTGCCGGCCGCGAGGCCAAGGACAACCTGAGCGGCCTCCCCAACGACGCGGCCGCCCAGGGCTCCAAGAACAAGGAGGGCCTTGCCGACACCACCAAGTAAACCCCTCCGGTGTGTGTGCATTTCTGAACGAAAGGAAACTTTGGCGTTTTTTTGAGGGACATTTTCACGGGCATTCGATGGGGACGGCGGGAATAGGGAGTCCTCGTGATTGAGCATGAAATTCGAAAGCGATAATCCAGTAGCGATCGACTACTAAGGCTGATAACATCTTTTGCTATCGTACGCCTGTTATGAAATGGAATGAAATCCCCAAATCAAACTGAATTCTTACATATTTTCTCCCCTACCGTGATATAAAGTGACTCCAACGTTTCCTCTAATATACAATTATTATGCAATAAAATGGCATTGAAGGACGTTAAATTCCAAGATACCCACCAGCCGTACACCCAAAATCACCGATCACGTTGCAAAATCGCGACTTGCAACAAATGGCATCAGTTGCACGTATGGGGACAAACCCAGTGTCGTTTCTCCACTAAACGCAATGGCATTTGCGGCGAATCTCGATCTGCAGGGCATTTTGCCATGGTCGTGCTAGCATTTGCCATCTTTTTTGTGGGGGCCCAACACCCGAACTTGGTAGTCCGGATACCGGTACATGCAACACTTATCATTGTCTGCGACAAAAAGCGGGAACCCTCTTGACATCATTATGGCATATTGATATCTTCATCGAAAAATGCGTGTTTGTTGTCTTGCTTTGTTGTTGTTGTAGGAGGGAGGGTGTGGGTTTAAATTCTCGTTCTGCTCGTCGTTTGATAGCATTTAATCCTTTCCCAGTATTTATCTTGCTTTCAACGGCTTTTTCTACGTACCAAAAACAACGTATACAAACCGCTTTAGTTACATCCAAAATGTCTACTTCCGCTGGAACCAAGGTAGGTAGTATCCACCCCCTGCGCAAACCCGTCACGCAGGCTTAGAAACGGACCCCACCATGCTCTATCTTCGCTCCTCCTACCCCGTTTGCGTGTACCTTTTCCCATAGCTAATACATCCCTTTCCTTACCTACCCAGGTTACCACCGACGCCGCCTCCAACCAAGCCATACCCGAAGCCGTCGGAACCGTGACATCAGACTCCCTAGCCGCCGAGTCGCTCAAATCCGCCGGAGCATTTGGCGAAGGCAACCCCAAAGCCGCAGCTTCGAAACAGCCCTCCCACTCCACAACCACAAACACCACCGACACGTCCAGCGCGCGCGAGATCCCACCCGCCGTCGACGCTGAGGCACGTGAGGCCCGCGACGGCTGGTCTGAGGCCCAGCAGCTCAGCGCCGGGAAGGGCCTCGGCAAGGAGTCCGGCGTAGGTCCCACGTACAACACCACCACGGGGGCATCGACCTCCGCGACAGGCGGCCTCCCCGGCACAGGGTCGACAGGAGGATCTGGATTCCCCAACGGCGGCGGTGGCAGCGTGACTGGCGGGTACGCAGGTGCTGCCGACTCGGCGCGTGTTCCTGGCGAGTTCCAGCCCAAGGGGACGAACGTCCAGGAGGGCGGGTTTGACGCCGGCGCTCCCAATGCGTTATTCAACGGTGCGGAGCCGGGTTCTAAGGATGATCCTGCTCGTCTTGCGCAGCAGAAGTTCCAGTTGAGTAATTCGCAGGCTGGTGCTGATGGTGCTGGCGCTGCGAGGCAGGGAGAGGTGACGGGGGAGACGGCGTTTGATGCGTTGGAGAGTGAGCAGAATGCTTAGAGGGTGGGGGGTGTTAATGATGGGTAGTTAGATGAAGAGGCTCAGTGGTATACTTCACGATATAATGAATACAACGTGCTCAAGAAAGAGTTCAATTCTAGTTGTTCTTCAGGTAGGCGTATGTGGTGCATGAGATGCCTGACCAATGTGATGGTTTCTATTAGCCATCACGGTGGAATGATCTTAAGAACTTTAGCTACAGCTTAGGTCTAGTCCGGAGACCATCAAGTTTTGGGGACATAATGTTCGTGGTACGCCGTATGATGTTGAACTGGAAGTCGGGATGAATGAGCGTTGGCAGCACGTGGAAGGCGGAGTTGCGAACGACACTTCCGCAAATGGCCCGTGCATCATCGTTTGTAGGGCTGAAACCCAGAGGTGTCCTTTAGGACCGTAGAAACATCCCGCGGCCAGCGCCATCTTCTGAGCAACGTCGGACCTTTAACCTCGCTCCAACCACTTCCCTTCCTTTCGCTTCCTCCCTCCCTCCCTTCCACCTTGTTTTAGAGTGTTGCACCGGGCTTTCTGAGCCCTTTCTGCGCGACGCGCTAGCTGGCGACGACTTCAATGGACGGCTTCAGCGATCACGGCCTCTCGGAGGATTCCTTTGGGCAGGCGAAGGGCGGTATCTCGAGTTTTGATGCTTTTCGTAAGTGCTAAGTCCTGGGGAAGAAAACTCCCGTAGACAATTCCTCTGGTTCCCAATCCCGGCTAAACAATTGCAGCCAAAACCAAGAAGACCTACCTCACTCAAGGTCGCAATTCGTCCGCCTGGACGGTCACCCTCATACTGACATGCGTCTACCTCTCCTGGTCGGAGATTGCGCGCTGGTTCGCGGGCTCCACGACGCAGACGTTCTCCGTCGAGAAAGGCGTCTCGCACGACCTCCAAATCAACCTCGACATTGTGGTCGCAATGAACTGCGGAGACCTCCATGTCAACATGCAGGACGCCGCTGGTGATCGAACACTCGCCGGAGAGTTGCTACGAAAGGACCCGACGAGCTGGAGTCAGTGGGGAAAGGGCAAGGGTATTCACAAGCTGGGCGAGGGCGATGATGGATTGCCGGGATGGGAGGAGCTGTGGGACGTCCATGACCAGCTCGGCGCAGCGAAGAAGAAGAAGAAGTTCCCCAAGACCCCGAAGCTGCGAGGTACGCAGGATTCGTGTCGTATCTATGGAAGTCTGGACGGAAACAAGGTGCAGGGTGATTTCCACATCACCGCGCGTGGCCATGGATACATGGAGTTTGGCGAACATCTTGACCACACCAGTAAGTTTTGTCTCTATTCGTCGTGCTTTTGGTCCGTGTTGCTGGATTGAGCTTATATTGACCATTTGTAGCGTTCAACTTCTCCCACCAGATCAACGAGCTCTCCTTCGGCCCCTACTACCCCAACCTGCAGAATCCTCTCGACAGCACCGTCGCAACGACCCCGGACAATTTCTACAAGTTCCAATACTACCTCTCCATCGTCCCGACGATCTACACCGACGACGCCTCCCTGCTCCCTCTCCTCGAGTCCGTGAACCGCAACTCGAAGCACCCGGCCAAGAACGTCTTCCACTCTTCGCATGCGATCAAGACCAACCAATACGCCGCTACGTCGCAGTCGCACCCGGTCGGCGAGAACTACGTCCCAGGAATCTTCGTAAAGTTCGACATCGAACCCGTCATGCTCACCATCGCCGAGGAATGGGGCGGCTTCTTTGCCCTCTGCGTCAGGCTCGTCAACGTCATCAGCGGTGTCATGGTCGCTGGAGGATGGGCGTGGCAGATGTTCGAGTGGGCGATGGAGGTCTACGGCAGGAGGAACAGGAACAGAGGAAATAGCCAGGGCATGTTGGGAGGTTACGCTTCCAAGGAGAAGATGAGCTTCGATTAGAGAGGCAGATTGGATATAAGAGTCCAGATCCAATTTAGGTTTGGGTTGGTGTATGCTTGTTTTTATTTGGCGAAGTGTTTTGGGAGACCAGATGACAGCATCGGCGAGGCGTTTCAATCATCTTATGGGTCAGTCAATGTCATGAAGGGCGGAGGAAAGAAGGGAGGTCTTTTCATGGGCTCCATGTGTGAATAGGGAATTGGATGACGATTTATTTGTCTATATGATAGATCGGGTACTAAACAAACCAAAAAAAGAGAAATTAAGAAATTACATATCTAAACCAAGTACATGTCAGCCACTGTAGTTCCCTATAACCACAGAAAGTCCGTCAAAAACATTCTTGACATATCAGCTTGGTACCAACTCGTATCAAACACCAAACGGACCTCCACCAATCGAAGCAACCAATCAAACCAGCGACCCATAGCTCCCCCCACCATCGACCAATCACATCCACAATCACGCAATTACTTCCGAAGAAAACGATACTAACGCCGAACGATTCCGAGATTTCCTTTGCAAGTGTTGCACGTTTTCTTGATATCGCAAACCCAGGTACCGAAGGAATAATACTACCAACTGTTCGTTTAATAATACCGTGATTAGACAGGAAGTAATACAATAATCATCATCATTCACAATGGTAAGTTTTCACCCCACCCCTCTAGAAATCCCCCTCAAAATTCCATAAACGGACGTCGAAGATATGTGGGAGATAAGAAATCGCTACGCAGCGGAACGACGATTCAATCGAGCCATAAAAGCAATTATTTTCGTTTTGTATTCCTTTGATTGAATTGAACTGACTTTTTGGCTATGCTTAGGTCCACGCCGATTCATCGACCTTCGCGGAGGGTTTGAGCAAGAAGGATGTGTATGAGCAGATTCTCGAGCAGGCGAAGGCGCTGTTTGATGGGCAGAGGAATTGGGTGAGTTTGTTTGTTTGGTTTCTGTCTCCCCCTGCTTCTTTTCCTGTAATGCCTTTTGTTCGTTTTGGTGTTTTGGGATGTTCATATCACACAAGTTGTGAAGCAACAACCAAATCCATTAGACTGCGAAAGTGGAAGATGAATGGATATTGCCAACCCTTGATCAATATCTGAAAGGAGAGTAACTAACTGTATACAACAGGTCTGGTACGTCCTGTAGCATTCCCATGTTTTCATTCAAACCCGTGGGGTTCTCAAAAAGACCCCCCTGAACCATACACTCGACATCCCAAATCCCCCTCAAACCCCCAGTCAAAACCCAAACCCAAACCCAGAGGAAAAGAAGAAACCCGTTCCCGTCCTCTCAGAAAAGAAGAATCCTAACGTCTCAACCCCCCAAACAGCAACCTAGCCAACACATCCTCCCTCCTCTACCACGGCCTACACTCCCTACCCTCTCCCTCCTCCGCCGTCAACTGGGCCGGCTTCTACGTGTCCGACCCCAAGGACCCCAACTCCCTCGTCCTGGGGCCCTTCCACGGGCAGGTCGCGTGCCAGGTGATTGCGTTCGGCAAGGGCGTGTGCGGGACGGCGGCGAAAGAGCAGAAGACGCAGCTTGTGGAGGATGTGGATGCGTTTCCCGGCCACATCGCTTGCGATGGGGCGAGTAAGAGTGAGATTGTTGTGCCGATTGTTAAGGAGGGGAAGGTGAGTTGAACTTTTACTTCTCTTTTGTTTGATCTTTTCGTGGTGGTGAATGGTGAGTGGGTGTTTTGAAAGGGGGCTAATTTCGGGGTTTAGGTTGTCGCGATCATTGATCTTGATTGTGCGGAGTTGAAGGGATTTGGCGAGGAGGATAAGGTGGCCCTTGAGGAGTTGGCACAGTTGATTGCGGACTCTTCTGACTTTTGAGAGAGAGGATAAGACTCGTGTTCATGATCACAGTGCTCGGCACTGTGAGGTCAAATCTATCTGCCAACTTCATCCTGCCGCCTCCCCCGAGTGTGGTAGACAAAAACCATCTTATGATGCTGTCAGTTGCATGAATTGGGGTGCACAACGAAGTGCAGCGTCTTACAAGAGAATATTGAAGGATGGGTTGAGAGTATGAGAAGCATAGTGTATCCCAGGGAAAGAGATTGTATTGGGGGTGGCCAAGGTACAGACCACTGAGCCAGAGCTATCCTGTGCATCTTGAGGAAAAGACTACGACTATTCCAGAATCTCTCATTCCGATTATGCAAAAAGCTCATCCCGAAACACTACCAAGTTGTGATGTATCGATACTCTAAGCAAGTGATGTTGACCAGGCATAAACAACCCAGAAACAAAACATTACCAATGCTATTAGAGATACTGGATAGAGTTGAGAAGGCGTCCACCACCGATTGTCCTACATTTCACCCCCAGGTGTTACGAAGTGAAGTTCTTGATAAGTTTCACTTTGCAGAGGCAGACCTGCCAGGCCGTGGAACACAACGTTGCCTAGTTGTGACGACCAGTAGGGTCACCACAAACCATAGGCCACACCTGTTCTTTGAAGGAGAATGCAAGATTGTTGCCGGCGTTCTCGTAGACTGGACGGATGTGGTCAGTGTGTGTGATCTCGGTCAGGAGCAGCAAACTTACAGCAATAGAGACGTCCGGGCCAGGGGCGGTCATGAGGACAGTGGCCAAGGGCGCAGCCGATACGTGTGGTATCACGCCAGACTAATTGAGTGAAGTGACCCCAGGAATCGTGGTAGTGAGGATTGTCATATGGGTACTTTAGCTCCTCCTCATGCCAGCCATGAACAACGGTGCGGGCGAATTCAAGCCACTCGTCATAGTTGGAAGGGGCAGGAGAGACAGAGGAGAGATTGCTGCCGCCACGGTCCTACATAAGCATCAGTATATCAATCTAATACATCCTAGTAGGTATGATGATGTCTCTCACGTGCTGGGGCTTTTCGGTGCAAGCGCTGACGGAGTCGAGGGCAGCCTTTGCCAGGGCCGGGTCCCAGTGAAGCTCCTGAGCACAGTGGATAGAGCGCCAGTACCAGTGGGCATCCATGATGCGCTTGATGAACTGAGGGTCATCGATCTTCGGGGCAGCGCCATCGACCTGGGCGCGAGCCTCCAGCACGCTCGGCACCGCGAATGCTACGTTCGCAATCGCGAAGGAGAGAAGAGTGGTTAACTTCATGAGGACTGGCCAAGGTGATTGATGAGAAGGATATTGTTGGATATGCCGATAATGGAGTTCCTAGGACGGCGTAGCTTTGTGCCCCGGACCAGTGGCTGTCAAAGGCTTCGATTTCGAATGAAGGACTGTTCAGAAGGAGTGTAGGTAGGCTGTTGGTTCCAGAGAGCGTTGTTATGAAGCAGAAGCGAGGAAAGCAGAAAGAGGTGATAGGATCAAACGGTAATTGACTACTAGGAGGTAAATATGTGAAAGGTTGTGGAGATTAAGGTATCAGCGGTCAAGGCGTGATAGGTGGGCTGGGTCTGTGTGTGGTACTTCCCTCCTACTACTTCCTGCCTTCACTTTCAATCCAATTTGCCCCCGCAAACAAACGCAACGTGACCTGACTTGACCTGACCTGGCCTGAACTCCAGCTGGGACTGAGATTCTAATGGAGAAAGAAGTAAGACTTGCCCAACTCCACTTACTCGGTGAGGCAGCATCATGTCTACCACGCTTTCCGTTCTTCACTTTCCACAGGCCAATATGGACTGATGTGGCGTCAGAGCTCAAAGTGATGATACTACATCCATTAGCCATCTCCTGTGAGCCGATGCTCAAACACTATTCGCCGTCCATCGTCTACTGTCCCTCCAGTAGATTGGATAAATGAGGTGCAGTCGATGCTCCCATAAGAAGTTCCATCAGCCATACTGTAGGTGTGAGATGATGCCAAACACTGGATGTTAGTTGCAAACACAGCATGACGATCATCGAGTGACTACGCACCACCGTGCCGCATCGTTGCACAGGGATAGCTTTGTGTAGCCGTATCCACTTCTTGTGGTATCTACAATGTAGGTGGACTACAGTGTGGATGATAGGTGTACGACCAGCAACTGCGTTGTCAGTAGACGGGGAAAGTTGCAAGGAGCGCCGAATGAACGCAATTCTCAAGGACCACCAGATCTTCTTTGGTAAGATGCTGATCCATGACTTACATTGATATGGATAATTCATACTGGGTCGCTGATGAATAAAGGTGATATGGGTCATATGGATCATAATAGTATTATCGATGACATCTACTTCCAGAACAGGTACCCTCCCTATACAACAATGGCTCCAGGCACCGTGGAAAGCCTCTTGCATATCAATAAAACAATAATAATACAGACACCAACATAACAGTGGTTTTTGACCGGGAAGTGCTCGCCACCCTGATCGAGGCACAACTTGCCTTCCTATGCTTGATCTCAATATAGCTTCATCTTTTGGAAAATACACGACCAATTCCGACTCCAACAGCGCCCAATGATGCTTGACTCGGAAGTGCATTATAATACCGCCCATTCATTGCCGACTGTATGCGGGGAAGTATCCTGCGAACGTGCTATACTTCGCCGGCTTTTCTCGGGGAGGATCGAATCGGTGCCTGTCGAACCCAATGCTCTCTTCTATATGTCTTCGTTCAACTCTTATCATCCGCCCGGGTCCCAATCTAATCCGATCGATATCGGCCTTTCTCAACTCGCAGCCTGGCGATTTTGCAATAGGAATAGGGAAATGACGTGGAAGCAAACGCTTTTCGCTCCTCCTTGATAGTGTATTGTTGTTGCCCTCATCCCTCCTTGAGTCGTTTCGCCGGTCGTAAAAGTGTGTCATCCGGCAGTCCACTCCTCTTCGTACCTGGAAGGCTTGACGTCCGGATGTCGTTATCCTCTTGGCTAACCCTTCGGACCGGATACTTTACTTTGGAGTCTTCGAAGCAATTCTCCGATGGCTTTCCTTGAGCAGTGAAGTAGGGATGCTGCAGGGCCTTCTCGGCAGTTAATCGCTTCTGCGGGTCATACTCGAGCAGTCGTTGGAGAAGTGAGAATCCTTCGGGTCCGGGAGAGTCGGGCGACGCGCCTTGGGGGTACTGATTATTCTTGAGGCATGACTGATACCAATTCTCCAACCCTTGAGGACGATTGAATCTCGAATTGCCTGCCGCCAATGTATTCAATTGCTGATACTCGGGCATGGCCACCAGCAGCGGCCATCGGTCCCGATTTGGCATTCCCATAATCTCCACGATTTTCTGCATCTGGTTCCGCTGGAATGGAACCGTCTTCTTATTGTCCATCTTGGCCTCTTCTCCCTTGAAGATGGGTCGTAATGATAGCAGTTCCGCAAAGATGCAACCGACAGCCCACAAATCGACAGCAGGCGTGTAATGGCGACTACCAAGTAGCAGCTCGGGGGCACGATACCAGATCGTTACTACGACTTTATCGCCCGAGAACAAGGACTGCAATGGCTTATAAAACAGCCTTGCCAGGCCAAGATCGCCGATTTTGACTTTACCTGCACTAGTCACCATGATGTTGGCAGGTTTCAAGTCTCGATGCATGACCCAATTCTTATGTAAGTAGACGAGGCCCTGGAGCAGTTGGTGCAGAATCGACTTGATTGTTTTTGCTGGAATTGCCTGCCGTTGTGGCTGGTTATGATGATGGATGATCTGGAGGAGATCATGTTCTGCATATTCGAACACGATGAAGATGCATTTGTCCTCCAGGATTATCTCGCACGTATGCACGACATTAGGATGTGAGAGCTCTGTACAGAGGGCCATCTCCCTGATGGCCGACTGAGAAATGCCGGAGTATTGCAGTTCCCCTTCCTTGTCCGGCTTGAATCTACGCGCTAGTGTGAGCTTAGGATACTACAAGGGGGCAAGTAAAGCGACTCACTTCTTGATGGCAAACTCTCCAACATGGCCATTTCGGCCTTCAGCCTTGTAGACACGGCCATAGGTGCCGCTGCTGATGAAGCCTATGATCTTGTATCGCTCGTTCACTCGCTTTTTGGTGTTGTAGCCAGTGAACATTGCTTGGGAGGAGTCGGCCGGATCTGCTCGCACAGCAGATTAATGAACGGTCCAAAGAGAGACGAGATAGAAATGAGCGAAGCGACGACAATGAGATGACGATGCCAGATGCAGATTGAAATAGAAAAGATGTCGAGGTTTCGGCGCCGTTGAATGGGGCGAACAAACACAAAGCAGTAACGATCAGACGGTGGAGACGCTACCAAAGATCAGACTAAGGAAAGAAATGCATCGGAGGATATGACGCGGCGGAAGATCACGACAGGGCTCGTAAGATTGAGTATAGCGACATAGTGAAGAGGGATGAGCAGGAGTATATACGGAACGGATTGTAAAGACTGGCCTAGGTGGTGGGTAACGACGGGGAATGGAGGTGGTAATTAGTGCTGGTGCATTTGATGGGGGAAAAAAAGAGAGGGGCGAAGTCCCAAGCCTTTGATGATGGGGAAAAGAGCTCCGAAGGGGATTATGGTTAGGAGAGCCGCAGCACCAGCAGGAAAAGAAAGGAAAGGAAAATACCAACCGTTAAAGGCCGCCACAACACTATTTCGCAACACGGATCGTGCAGAGGCAGCGGCTGAAGGTGGGCCTCCCGCGGATGGAGGATTCGATGATGGATGATTCATCTCTATCGCATCGGGCCCAGCTGCTGCGTCTCGTATATTGTACCTGTTTGAATGTACTGCAGTAACAGTACTGGTAATAATGATCTGTCTCCACGCTCCGCCGGCAGATGGCGCATAACGGTATGTGTTACAGGCGGTAGGCAAATGCACTTACAATTACCAGTATCAGCACAATGGAGCACCAACCTGCAGCCCACAGCCCGCAGCCGATGCCGAACCAGAGCCAGTACAGGTATGTACAAGTACGGTCTGTACGAGCGGTTGCTGGTCCGAGTACTAGGCGGAGAAGTAGGTAATACAGTAGTTGATTAAACTCCACCGTAGTCTGTCCTGGCTATCGCAAGTCGATCCAGGCAAACAGCATTAGTTACTGTCGAACAAGGAAAGCTGGGGCTATACTGCGGATGTTGGATCGTCCTACCGCCTGCCCTTGCCTGGTCTTGCTGTTTGGAAGTCTCCCCACACCCCCGTATCTACTGTACTTAGTAGTCGTATGGGGCGTGTCCGCGTGGTTCAGATCCCAATATCGAAACAGACAGGATTTAATGATTGCCAACAGACATGGAGAGTTGCTGGGACGAGATGACTGCTGACGTGCAGATGTGCAGCTGAGACACGCAGCGGACAACGAGTATACGCCCGTACTGCTGAGACGATGAGGAAGAGGGAGAGGAAGAGTAGGGAGGATGATAACAGTTGGTTGATGAGAATAGCTGAGTGTTATCAATAGTATTCCCAAGGAGGCTGTTGATTCGTTCGTTCGATTCGTCTGATTGTTAGAGGGAGTCGAAGGTTATGGTACGAGTAGGCGCAAGTGGCACAGTGCCATGGGACGGGATGGATGGATGGTTGTGATCGAATGCCACATGTTTTCTTCTTGCGTCGCGTTTCGTTTCCTTGCCATGCCATGCCCTGCCCTGCCTTGTTGCCCTGCCTTTCCCTTGGAGGTTGCTTGCCCAGTGCTCACTGTTCACTGCCCGCAGAGCCTCATCAACTGTCGTCTGGTCCTGTCCCGCAATTCCCCAACCCATCCCATCCCATCTACACCTCATCGAGTACCGCCAACCCACCGGACCGGCCAACCGGCATTTACTCGCAACCAGTCTCGCGAATTCGTATTCGTTACCGAATGCCCGCACTTTAGAGAGAGAGGGCTACGTCTTTAGGACGGCCGAGTAAACTACCAACAGCTCACTGGAGGAGCTACCACCCACCACTGCCTCAACGTCACGTCTGTGTCTACGTATGCTTCAGAGCCCGCAAAGAAGCCATACGCAGGTCGCCTCGCCTTAGAGTTTCCTTCCGCCTAAACAACCCAACCACACTCCATCAGGCAACATGGACCCGCGGTCGTGGTTCCAAGATTTGACTCCATACTTCATCTACACCCTCTTCGTAGCTACCCTTGGCCCACTGCTATTTGGTTTCCACTTGGTGAGCTGCGATGCGATCCCTTCCTATTTATTCCGCGACATATAGCTGACCATTGTGTAGTCCGAACTGAACGCCCCCGAGGATGTTATCCGCTGTAAGAAAGACTCGATCGTCTCCGCATCGGTCGGCCTCCCACAATGCATGAAGATGGATCCCACCCAGTGGGGTGTTGTTGGCTCGATGTACACACTTGGAGGACTCATTGGTGCTTTATCTGCTGGACCTCTGGCCGGAAATCACGGACGATACAGGACAATGCAGTTGACTACCATTTTCTTCGCACTTGGGCCCGTCTTGGAAGCCCTGTCGCCCAACATTGGAGTTCTAGCGTTTGGTAGACTGCTGTCCGGTGTAGGTGCTGGAGCTGCAGTGGTTGTGGTGCCCATCTACATCTCGGAGATTGCACCACCTGCTGAGAAAGGATTCTTTGGAGCATTCACGCAGATCATGTGCAATGTTGGCATTCTCCTCACCCAGCTCCTCGGGTACTTCCTGAGCCACGGACAATACTGGCGACTCATCCTCGCAATTGGCGGGTGCATTGGTGTCGGCCAGAGCTTTGGTCTTCTCCTCACCGTCGAGAGCCCCAGGTTCCTTGCTGAGCAGGGCGAGACAAGCAAAGCGCGACGAATTTTGCGCAAATTGAGGGGCGAGAAAGCTGATATTGATACGGAGATTAGCAGCTGGGGAATTGACAGCACGGAAGAAACCAGCGATGAGGAGCAGACGTTGCTCAGGAACGAAGACCGCGATATAAATGTAGCTGACGCCGCGACTACCAAACGCAGCCAGGATAAGGAAGATGCGCTCAGCATCATCCAGGTCTTCAAGCATCCTGATTACTCAAAGGCTGCGTTCGCCGTTATCATGGTCATGTTGGCCCAGCAATTGAGCGGTAAGCCTGAGCACGGTTCATTATGATACGTATAGTACTAATAATCGCGTGTAGGAATCAACAGCATTGTCATGTATGGCGTATCACTGTTAGCAGATCTGTTGGAGTCCAACTCTGCCCTACTCAACCTGGCCGTTTCAGCCCTCAACATCGTCGTGACTGCAGGGTGTGCTCCGCTGGCAGACAAGCTTGGTCGCAAGACTTGCCTTCTATACTCTCTTGCAGGAATGGGCACCAGTTCACTACTTCTGGCTGTTGGCATTATGAGATCTATCAGCGTTCTTTCAGCGATTGCAGTTCTGCTCTTCGTATCCAGCTTCGCAGTTGGCCTTGGGCCAGTGCCTTTCATCCTCTCTAGCGAATTGGTTGGCGCAGATGCTGTGGGTGCAACTCAGAGCATAGCACTCGCTGCCAATTGGATAGCTACGTTCCTTGTCGCTCAATTCTTCCCATTGGCCAGCGCAGTCTTGCACGGAAAGGTCTATTTCATCTTCGCGGCATTGTCTGCTTTCTTTTTCCTATTCATCTCGTGGTATGTCCCTGAGACCAAGGGGAAGAAGACGCCGGACGAGGTTTGGGGAAGGGAGCGACGTGTAGACTGAGGCAGAAGGGAACATGCACGATTTATGGATGGCCAGAATAGGCATTTTGTATGCAAAGATTTAGGGTTGAAGGTAGTTGACACGCAGTACAAGTATACTCAGAGTATTTGTATAGAGTAGAACGACGACATGTAAATAGGCAATAACAAATGACGATAACAAGACACAAGCGCGGCTCTTCGACAAGCCGACCGAAATCAGTCCGGGCTCAGGAACATGTCAAGAGAGTCAGACTAAGTCACTAAGACTCGTAACATTTTGGTGAATAATGCACGAAATTTGCGATGCTGACTATACATGTCTTCTCTGCTTACTATTACATCTCTCCACCGAACATCCGTCATCGGCCGGCACAAAACCCGGCCAATTGCCAGCCCAAAGTTTGGTTTAAAGAAGAGTTGCGAGTAATATCTACCAACCTAGTTACCAGTAGTTTCGTTGTCGTTCCGCGCACATCGGAACCTTCGACTCCTCCTCTTCCTCCACCTTCGCCCTTCCCTCTACCGAACCTCGGTGTCCGGACCCTTTCTCAGTCCCAGTTTCGCAACCTCAAGATTTCATCACGCAATGCGATAACTCGTCATATCACCAGCACAACCAATTCCACCTTCTCACTCCCACCTCCCCTTACCTTTCCTCCCCCAATCTCGACTATAAACCACAGCCAGGAGCCATGTCCCAACTCCCAGGTCACGCCTCTCCCGCCCTCCCACCCCTCGCATCCCCACAACCCTCCAGTCCCACACGAGAAGACGGCTTCGAACTCCCAGCATCCTCAACTCACGATTCCCCCAACCGAAATGTACAGAAGAAGAACGCAATCGCCAACCGGGCGATCCAGCAGCACCACGGGCTACCCCCGTCCCTAATATCCCCCGCCTTCACACCGCCCGCAACACCAGGCCTCACGACGCCCTCGCACCCACGGCCGCCCCGCTCCGTCCCCGTCGACACCTCCAAGTCGCCCGACACGCCCGCCCCAGAACTCGTGCAGACGCTCCCGATCGTCGAGTGCGAGGTGCGCGCCCGCATCCCCACGACCACCGGCCACGAGATGTGGCTGCACGTCTACCGCAACAACGTCGACACCAAGGAGCACCTCGCCATTGTGTTCGGCAACCAGATCCGGTCGCGCAGCCTCGACGCCGAGCGGCCCGGCGAGACGGAGCTGGACCGCATGACGAGGGGCGCGTACGTGGGCAGGCTGTATCCGGGGCGGACGAGCTCGCGCGTCGAGCAGCTTAAGCGGGCGGAGCTCGGCGGGGGTTTGAAGCCCAAATCGGCGACGGCGGCGGCGGCGGCGAAATCAGACCTCGCGGTGGTGCTCGAAAAGCAGCAGGACGGGTCGCTGGTGCCCTCGTCGTCCGCGTCCTCGGACTCGGGAGAGGTGCAACAGGCGTCGAACCTCGACCTGCCGCTCGTGAGGATCCACTCCGAGTGCTACACGGGCGAGACGGTGTGGTCGGCGCGCTGCGACTGCGGCGAGCAGCTCGACGAGGCCGCGCGCCTGATGGCCGACCCACGGCTGTCGCCCACCGGCGGCGCGATCATCTACCTCCGGCAGGAGGGCCGTGGCATCGGGCTCGGCGAGAAGCTCAAGGCATACAACCTCCAGGACCTCGGCAACGACACCTACGAGGCGAACATCATGTTGAGGCATCCGGCCGATGCGCGTAGCTACGGCCTCGCGACCGCGATGCTCATGGATCTGGGGCTCGAGGGCGAGGCGGGGATCAGGTTGCTGACGAACAATCCAGATAAGGTCAGGGCGGTGGAGGGGCCGAATAGGGAGGTCGTGGTTAGGGAGAGAGTTGCTATGGTGCCGTTGGCTTGGAAGACGGGTGGCAAGCAGGGAATCAATAGCGAAGAGGTGGAGAAGTATTTGTCGACAAAGGTACGCTGTGTCTTTCTATACACACAACCCTCCCTTTCACTTTTACATGACCAACAGATTGCTAACATGGAGTTTCACAGATCGAGAAGTTCAAGCATATGCTGAGCAGTCAGAGGTAGCACACATAGACGATATTTGAAATGAATAGCCTGGATATACACCAAAATTACCGGACGCCGTGAGAGAAGAGCATTTCATGTGTCTCTTTTATCTCATCGTAGCAACAAAAAGGACTTTCTTCGCTAGATACCTCCCATCCCATCATAGCCACTTGTTTATACATTATCACTACGGAGTACATAGAGAAATACTACTGCATATACGTGAGCGAAATCACATGTGCGCAAACACGTGCCGAGGTGCAAAGGACCATGAGGGAAGAATCAAAATTATGAGAGGAATCAATGATCTTTCCTCTATCTTCATGTATTACGGACGTGTAAATCGTCCTGTGGTCATTAAGCTATTACGTAGCTACTGTTTGTACTTTGAATTACCCAACACCCATTCCATCAACGCCCACCGTTTTTGTTCCCACGCGACGCCATCCCAACACCCAAAAGCTGGCGACCAAAAACGCATCAAATCCGGAACGCCTTGATGTTCTTCTTCAAGAATTCGTACGTGTCGCTCCGGAAGGTATCACTCAGTAGACCGTTCTTGTTCGCTTGGAATTCCACCAGCTGCTTCGCCTTGCTCCACTGCGGCCACTCGCCGAAGTCGTTGCCCTTGTTCGGATCGAGGTTGTACACAAAGCTGTAGTAGTAGCCCCTGATGGTCTTTGCCGCATTGTTGGGTTTGATGCCGTAGAAGACCTGGAGGAGGTCGGAGCCGTGGAACGTGCCGAGGATCGGGGTGCCGTAGTTGTATGTGGCGAGGTAGGACCACGTCGGGACGGAGGGGTTGATGGCGGCTGCGGTGTCGAGGAAGACGCGGCGCGTCACTGTGAAGGTGATATCGCCGAGGATGGCGGCCACGCGCTTGAACTGCGGATACCAGTTGTTGAGGAGGAACGTGCGGAAGGGTGAACCGTCTTCGGTGATCGTCTGGTACGAGGCGACGAGTTGGTCAATGAGCGACTTGTCGGTCGTGGGGAAGAAGACGCTCGAGAGGTAGTTGCTGACTTGGGCGGTCGTGGTCAGGTTGGATGTGAAGAGCGCGAATAGTGTGCCCTCGTCTTCTTGGTTTCCGATGATGAAGGGCACCTTGGCGTACTTGTTGGCGAGAACCAGGGCATCCGGCGAATCGGTGAGGGCTTTGCCGTCCGGTCGTGGGAGATACGAGAGCGAGATCGTGGAGTAAGAGAGGAGTCCTGGGACGGAATTGGCGGCGTTCAAGAATTTGGTATAAGGCACCTCTCTCAGGCATTGGAGTGTGTCCGATGCCCCTGAGCAACCGGCGTTCTTAACAACCTGCAGTTTGATTAGTCTCAAATTTTCCGAGTGCAATTCTTCCAGACATACCGTATCGTAAACAACCTGGCCCTTTGGACAATCGACAGGATCCGCGGGAACGACACTTCCGGAATTCATAATACCAGCACGGAAGAGTGGCTTGCCCTTGTACGTATTATCACCATCGTAAAGGGCCATCTGATCGAATACAGAGATAGCTCCCGCACTCTCGCCCCAGATAGTGACCTTTTCAGGATCACCACCGAATGCGGCGATATTATCGGCAGTCCATTCAAGTCCCAGTCGTTGGTCGAGAAGGCCCAAGTTTGCAGACCCATCTGCTAGAATCTCTTTGCCGGGCATGAATCCGAAACCACCAACACGGTAGTTCACAGCTACGAAGATGATGGGTTTTCCCTGGTTGACGGATTCTTGAACAAGAGAAGTGCCATCATACATCTGTGTCGAGCCAAGCTCAAAGCCACCCCCGAAGATCCAGAACAAGACCGGTAGTTTCGAGTCCTTCGTGGTGCCTGCGGGCCTTTGCACGTTGATCGTGAGGCAATCCTCTCCAGCGCTGGTCACCGTTTGAAAAAGTGGAGTGTTGAGGATAGTTCCCAGAACGTTGGTTGGGAACTGGGTCTCGTCTACGCTGAAGAAAAATTGGGGACAGGCTTTGGGAGTGCCTTTAGCATCAACTTTTCCCAGTCCTGCGGTCAAGGGCTGAGGTGGCTTGAGCCTGAGATTACCAACGGGCTGTTGAGCGAACGGAATTCCATTGAAAGTTTCCACCGACGATGCTGATTTACCTACAACCGTTGCTGCAGGAGAAGGCGCAATGACAGTTGGGTCTGCTCTCTTTGCGAGTTTCTCAGCAGCTGGCGCAGCCGCAACAAAGGGCGCGAGCGTAAGGAAGAGAGAGAACAGCATGTTGTTTGGCAAAGTGAGGCCCTGAATCTGTGTGGATGTCAAGTCGCTTATCCCACTCCGGCTGCCTTCAGCAAGATCTATCGTGGATTCTCGAGGCTATAAGTACGGAGAACTTCTCTTTCACGAGCAATTGACTCCCAAAATCCACATGCTGTCCTCGGTCAACACCAGTCGGAAATTCTTCAGCTGATAGCGCCAAATTCATAAAGAAGGCTCCACGCCCCGAGTGACTCCGTTGGTGCATGATATATCCATGCCAAGGGCAATGGAGTGCAGATATTGGCGTCCAGATAGTCGCTGAGATGGTTGCTAGAATCCGAGCCCGACAGCACGATGCTTGCTTAGCGAACCTATCACCGACAGACCGTTCAGAAGATCCTCAGGGGTACATGGTGAACAGGCGGTAGAATTGCGGGAAAGGCGGTGCAATAGCGCCCAACTGCTGTTGTGAATGTTCGTGCTGTGGTCATGAGGATGTATTTCACTTGGCGCGGACAAATCAAGATACGGCTTCCCATGTCCTGCAGTCAGAATGGGTAAGCATTATGCTGATCGCTTCTGTCAATAATCTTAATTTCTCCATTCGAGCCTCCTCGACATCCGGGTTTTCCAAGATGCTGATGCGCATTGTGCAATTTTACCGCTGTACGGTGACAACGTGGCGCTCCAGCAATATACTCGTTGATGGTTTTACAGTGCAAGCCATGGAGTGCTACGAGGCGGCCGAAGAGACGTTGTACGGAGTACGGAAGACATACATGTACAAATGGGAGTCGTCGATGGCCGATTGAAAGCCGAGTCAATAAATGCTAGAATATCGTTCTCCAGCCACGGACTTTTTGCCAGAACGGTAAATGCGGGGTACGCACTGATCAATAGGGCCATCCCCAGATTCCCCAGATTGATGCATTGTTCCTGCAAGATGGGAAACGTGAGAACAAAATAGATAGCGCAATACGGTGCGCAATACGGTGCGAACTAGTGATCAGTGATCACTGTTGAGCCTCGGTATCACTTCCTAGTAAGGTACATAATGTACCCTTGGCCAACTTCATGTGATAACACGAGAAACGCGATGGGCAGATGTTTTGTCCAACTGAATATCCACGAGAAATACCTAGAGAAATCAATGAAGCCCTCAGGAAACCATACATCTGCACCATGGTCAATTGCCGAAGGCCAAAGCTCGTGGGCCCTACGGCTACATAATGAGCATGGACTCAGATCCAAATATATGGGGCGCGCCATATGATCGAACACAATCAAACGGACGAATATGTCTCATAATGGTCCTACCGTCCGTGTTTTTCATGGGAAGAGGAGAATAAGATCAGAAGTACCGAGCAAGGTTTCCCTGTGATTCCAATGCGCACGGGAGGAGGGACACCGGCGATGGCGTCCATTATGGTAAGGGGCTGAGAATCGCCGATGCAATGCCTAACAACTGACTTAAGGCTCACAATATTTCACCCCACACAGCCCAATTCGACTGAAGAGAGGGTTCACCGCTCTCGGTCAGAAGGAGGAAACCCGTTTTTTCCGAGTCATGAACAGTATGGGGAAAGTGGGTAAGTATACCAGCAACCAGGTAAGCCTTCAGCACATACCCTCAACCCAAGGTTGGAGTAATAGCACTGCGAGTGATCAATTGGCTTGCGGACGGGTTGCCAGCGGCGCAAGTCTTCGTGGAGAAGGATGTCGACGAGCAGAGATAAACACCAACATGAGAACGTTCAAGGCTGAAGAGTGAGTATGTACGAGTAGTATACTTTTGACAACAATCTCGTGAGGGCTTATGGGATGCCGAGCAAGGGCAGCGAAGGGCAAATATTGACGATGAGTTGAATAATATTCTCAATGGGGCTTAAGGACAGATGGCGTAGATGCGAACTGTGAGATTGGATGGCGGTTCTTCTGTTCAATTCAGTGTATTGGAATGGAAATGAATGCAGACATCGAAAGGAGATGGAGATGAAGATATAACCCCAGAGTTGAGTTGAAGGATGATGTCTTATCGATAAAATGAGATATGGGGAAGGTGGGAATGCTTATGACATCACTCCATCATTAGCCTCAATCAGCCAATCACAGTGCGTTAAGGTAACGTAGCCTACCTCATACTCGTCCATACAAACTCCTCCCCGTGCTTCGACGTCATGTCATATTTGGGTCAAAAGCTTGTGAGCTTCAAGCTCTACCCAAGTTTTCCCAGTTTCCGCTTTACTGGCTCACGGGATGTCGTATCCAAGAATATAACCAGATAGGCCGTCCCGAGTCCCGACGTAATCAATTCAAACCGCCACGAATCGTCGCAATGTGGCTGCGGAGCCTTGCAATTGGTAAATGATGTAGCATCTGTGCAGCTTCAAGCTTGGTCAAGCAGTGGCACAGGATGTAGCGAGCCCCGCTCTGACGTTGAGCCTTGCGTGCTCGAGCCTGATGGTGACTGCGGATGGCTGGATCTTGACTTGATCGAAGGGGGCGCGCGTGCCAAAAGGATTATGTTCTACATCGCAGAGATACACATACACGTCATAGTGCCCCTCCACTACTATTCTTTCCCAAGGTACTCCGTACTTCTATAACATCAAGCTGCCGCCCCTTCTTTGTTCTTCTCGATATACCAACTGCTCTTCACTTGTTACCATCGCCATCTACAACAAAAACACCAACCATACACACACACACACACTTGATACCCATTTCACCATTCCAACATGGAGACCATCAACAACATCGCATCGGGAGTCAGCAAGACTATCTGGGGAGAGGGACAGACCACAGGAACTGAGCCTATCTCTGGCCAGACCGGCAAGGGAACGGTGGACTCTCCCTATGACCAGGGAAACTCTGGTATGGCCTACTAAACTTCCTTGCGATCCCTTGTTCGCATCATCTATCTTCACTACGCGCCAAACCACTGAATCGAAACTAACATTGGACTCAGAGACTGCTACCGCTACCGACCCTGACAACAAGCCCATTGGCGTCTACAACGAGGACAAAACTCCCTCCACAACCAAGACCGACACCACTACTACCGACCCAACTTCCACCTCCGGCACCACCTCTTCCACCAACCCTGCCGACACCACTTCAGGCCTCGGCGGCGCAAGCCATGCTACCAATACCACTGGAACTTCCAACCCGCCCAAGCCCCTCGAGGAGACCGACAAGACTGGCGTGACCAGCAAGCTCGGTGACCCCATCAAGGGTACCGATGCCACCCCTTCGAATGCTCAGTCAAACACCGGTGCCCCCACTGGCGGCGAGCTGCACCAGAAACAACAGGGTGCTGACCGCCCACTGGAAGGACTCGACAGCAAGAAGGAAACCAAGGAGGATGCCGAGAAGACCTTCAAGAAGGACCCCAACGACCATTCCGGTGAGCCCATGAAGATGCACGACGGCTCCGAGAAGAAGACAGAGACGACGACTGAGGGCGACAAGGCCAAGGAAGCCGCCTCCAAGGGAACCGGCGAGGAGTACGTCAAGACGTCCGGCCTGCAGGCCGACGGCGGAGACTTCGACGCCACGAAACCCGGCGCTGGCGCCGAGGCAAACCGTATGTTGCGCAAGACCGAGCAAATCCTAACCTAGGCTGACATGATTGCAGGTCTTTTGGAAGAGAAGGGTATCCACAAGGATGACCCCGACCACAAGACTTCTACCCACAACGCTTCCGACCTCAAGAAGTCCAGCCACGGTGACTCATCAGAGGGCAAGGTCTCCAAGATGGAGAAGCTCAAAGAGAAGCTCCACATTGGCAGCCACAAGGACAAATGAACGCCTTGTATCGACAATGATTTAAGAGCTTGATCGCGTGTCCGATTTATGTCTGTATGATGATGGCAGTGGCCAAAACGCAGCCACTTGAACAGGTCTATTACGATTCCCACTGTACTACTAGCCTTTCTTCTTTTAATCACGTAATGTATGAATTAATTGATCAGTTGAACATTCGAAAACGTAATTCTTCTCCACAATTGCTCGCTTCTGAAAGTCCATATGCATCTATAATTGACGGGCTTGCCATGCACAACCTAAAACATATGTAGCACAAAGATGCATAAAAATCTACCGCATCTGATAATCGTCCAAAGCCATGCCCTTCGCAATCTTCTTGATCAACGCCTTCTTCAAGAACTGCTCTCTAGCCAGACTCCTCGTTTGCTACAATGATACATCGTCAGCTTTAGCCCGCACATAAAAAGGGATTAGTGAGGTGAGGCACAACATACCTTAACAAAAACATCAGCTCCCACCCTCCCCTTATCCAACCCCCTACCAAGCACGAACAGCGCATCCGCGATGCCCCTCTCCTCAGCCGCGAGCACATACAACTGACCCCCGACGACCGTCGGCGCAACAAGCACGTCATCGACGTCGGGCACCTTTCGCGTCCGCGCGTCGCCCATCACGCGGTCTGCCTCAACCATCGCGTCGCGCAGGATCTTCTCGTTGGACGCCAGCGCGGCGTCGAGCTGCTGCAGCTGCTCGAGCTCGGACTGGAGGCGCGCGTGCGCGTTCTGCAGGGCGGATTGCTGGCCACGGAGGGGCGCGATGGCCGAGGCGTTGGACGAGACGGTTTGGCGGATCTGGGTGCAGAGGGTTTGGGAGAGGGCGGTTAGGAGGGCGTCTTTTTCGGGGTTTGGGGGCACGGGTGGCACGGGGATGGAGGGTTGGGAGCCGGTTTGGGAGGGGAGCGTTACTTCGAGGCTATCGTCGAGGAGGTTGATGGGGGGTTTGGGGGCTGGTGGGGCTTGTTGTTGTTGTGGTGGTGGTGGTAGTCCATGTTGTTGGTTGTAGGGAGGCTGTTGTTGGTATTGCTGCTGGTATCGCTGCTGCTGGGGAGGGCCCTGCGAGTATTGTGGCTGTTGTTGCTGAAGGTGAGGGGCTCCATATTGTTGCTGTTGTTGTTGTGAAGGGTGTTGCGCTTGGTATTGAGGTTGATACTGAGAGTGGTTTGCTTGTGATGGCACTTGAGGCATGGGTGCGCCCTGCTGGTACCGCGCCTTATGCTGCTGGTCTTCAGGAGTCAGTGGACTCACCGGGCTGCCAACCTGATATGAATTGTCCTGGTATATTTGGCTGCCTGTGGCCTGTACACGAGGGTGTGGGGCTTTAGAACCCGGTGTGGGGGGATTTCTATCATAACCCATCTGCTGTTGCGGTATGTTTGGTGGAGGCGATGGCCCCGGCTGCTGCCAGCCATGCTGAACCCCATAGTCTTTTCGCTGGGGCTGGTGTTGATACTGTTGCTGGTACTGTGACTGAGGTGGTTGCGGAGGATGAGGTGGTAGTGGAGGAGGCTGGCTGTATCGTCCTTCTGGTCGCGGTTGCGGAGTACTCTGATTCTGCTTGTACGGTTTCGGAGGCTTTGGAGGAGGGGCAGGTGCTTGTGATGACGGTCTCGATAATGGCGAAGCGATGTTTGTCGGTTCTACAGGGCGTTGCACTCCTGTTGGGGGTGGTGGCGGTCGTGGGGGAGCTGCCTGTTGATCCGGCGCGTTGTACTGCTGTTGTTTGGACCGAACAGGCGGCTCCTTCGCAAAGACTCCTCTTAAGACCGCCAGGAAATCGAAAATGGTAGATTTCTGTAAATCAGAAGTCAGATCTTGTCGCAATTCCTCCTGCATAGAATGCTTCTTGGTTTTTGGCATTTCCGACTTACATCCCAGTATTTGCCCCATTGAGCCAGATACGGGTGGTATACCCTCCCATCACCGCTAACATGTTGTCCTGGTCTCACAACCATGTCTTGTGATGGAGTTATATATACAATGGGTGATTCACGAGGGTAGGCATGCGGTATCCATATCGCGACGGGGAAACCGTAGGTTGCGCCTCGAAATGTCACCGGAAGGGTACCGCTAAGCAGCAATAGCAGGGCCGAAACGCCATTTTCGTACGCTGATTTCCCATTAGTATCTTCGTTCCTGCAACGCGGAGCCTTTGTAGATATATACGGGGCGACTGCGTACTGTAAACCTCCGTTCGAGGTGAGAGGGATGGGTAGTTTGCGAGGGTCTCGGTAACGTCATGATAGGTACGGTTCACGTCCGGATATTCCTGAAGTGTGTGAACGTTAGCAGAGGTTGGACTGCACACAGTGGGAGTATTACACTTGGTAGAACGCTATAAAGCCAGTTTAGCACCTTCTCAGGAACGCCGGCCATGCTTTGGGTGGAGATGAGGTGCAGCGCGGGGAAGCTCCAAGCATGTTGCGGAACTATCGCGATGTCATGAGCGCAGCTTGGCAAGCAAGACACTCGCTAAAGACGTTACGGGAACGGTCCACGGCAAGACAGTTAAGGTCATCATGAATTTTATTAGGCAGCGATGTTCATTTTCTCAAGTTATATATAATACAGTACTTGGGGTGCAAAATTGCCAAAGCTAGGAGAGAAACCTATGCGGCCGCCAGACAATGTTGTGGCATTTTAATACAATAGCTCCGAACAAGGTTCAATCAAGAGCGTAATAATTATAATACAGCGAATGTTCGTAGTCTCCGTCATCAACGCTGCAACGAGCGTGTTCCCATAAATGCCGTTAAATCCGGTGCACCATTAAATATCATACAAAATGCTAGGGTATTTTCCTTTTTCTCATTCTCAATGCTGGCTCCATTCGATCGTGTTCAAATCGATTCCCTCTTGCACCAATTCCCACAAGGGACTCAGTTCGCGAAGGAAAGTAACACGTTCTCGGACAGCCTTCAATACGTAGTCAATCTCAGCATCTGTCGTGAATCGACCGATTCCGAATCGAATACTGCTGTGTGCACTTTCATCACTGCTGCCAAGAGCGCGTAGGACGTAACTTGGCTCCAATGAGGCAGATGTACATGCACTACCAGACGAGAGGGCAATATCCTTTAGCGCCATGAGAAGGGATTCACCCTCCACATATGCAAAGGAGACGTTTACACAGCCGGGATAATGTCTCTCCCGATCACCGTTGAGTGTAGTGTGCTCCAAAGACAACAACCCATTGAGGAGACGATTAGCCAGTGTTGTTACATGGTTGGTATCGTACTAGCAAAAGTTAGAAAACTTGCTTCAGGGGTGAAAAGGATAGCCAAGCGATGAGTAAGTGAAAGTCTCATAACCCCTGCACATTTATCAACACGGCGAGCCGGCGGCCGTGAAGCACACCGACCACTCTGAAAGCCATGCATGTTTTGGTGCTCATAATCATTGAAGTGGATGGTTTTGAAGAGAATTTGTTTTGAACATACCTTCATCTCCTCTTTGCAGATTCGAGCTGCCTCTCCGAAACCAATGGCTAGGTGTGGGGCCAGTGTACCACTCCTCAAGCCACGCTCTTGGCCACCACCACTGATGAGAGGGTCGAGACGTACACGAGGCCGTCTGCGAACATAGCAGGCTCCTATGCCTTTGGGTCCGTAGATCTTGTGGCCGGAGATCGACATAAGGTCAATGTTGGATTTGTTGACGTCGAGTGGGATTTTGCCAACAGCTTGAGCGGCATCGGTGTGGAAAAATATCTTCTTCGATCGGCAAAGCTTGCCAATTTCATCGATAGGCTGCACCACACCAATCTCATTGTTGACAGTCATGATACTGACGATGCAGGTTTCCGGTCGAATGGCAGCCTCGAGCTGAGCCATGTCGATGAGACCATTGCTCTGGACTGGCAGGTATGTCACCTGAAAACCCTCATCTTGCAAGTGCCTGCAGCTGTCCAAGACGCATTTGTGTTCAGTCTGTGAAGTGATGATGTGGTTCTTCTTGCCAGATCTTTTGAAGAAGCGAGCAACACCCTTGATGCTCATGTTGTTACTCTCGGTCGCACCACTTGTGAAGATGATTTCCTTCGGATCGGCGCCAATGAGGTCTGCAATATGCTCACGAGCTTGCTCGATGGCCCTCTCGGTCTCCCAACCATATGCATGGGTTCGAGAATGAGGGTTACCATAGAGGCCAGTCATGAATGGTAGCATGGCATCGACCACTCGCGGGTCCATGGGTGTGGTAGCCTGCATATCCATGTAGATGGGACGGGAACCCTCATCCATGATGGTAGCTTGCTTCAAGATACCTATCAAATTCTTAGCAATTGCCACTCGATACCGACACTCGATGAGGGGTTCCGCATACCGGCAGAGGGGCTCAGCATGGCATCAGCTGCCATGCCGGTGGTGGGCATGGAGACATCTTGAGGCCTCTTCCCAGTCTCCTCCAAGAAGGCCTTTTGATCAGCCTTGATGGCAGTCTCGACGTTGACGGTGGCATTGGATGGCTTCGTCTCCGTTACATAGCTCCTGTATCCATGGCTGCGGAGTGCTGCAGCACCAGGAGCAGCACGGGCAAAGGCGGATGATGGATAACGGCGAGTTGCGATGCGAACAGCCTGCCTCGCAAAAGAAGGAGCAAGATGTGACATGGCGAGTGATGGAAAAGAGAGGTACGAGGGGTGGAAATTATACCTGGAGTCAGAGGTTTTGCCGACTCCGTTAAAGCTCTGGTAGTTAGGTAATTGCTTGGCAGGTGGCCACTATCTCCGGCTTTGGTAAGCGAGGACCGAGGAGGTACCACACACTAACACACAAACACACACAGAACGCACCTTTCTCCTCAATGGGAAAGCCCGTCCAACGAGGAGTGATCTGACGGCGGTGAACCTGTGTAATCCGTAAAACTGTGTAGATAGAATGATGATTATCAGCTAAACGCGCTGCAAGATTCCATAATTGTTGCTGCCTTCCCTCCGATAAAGTGTCTTGTCTACGAGTACGGAGGTACTACGCATCCCACTACGCGTCTTCTATGATTCTTGGTCGGACTTTAGTAGCCAATTAGCGTCCAAGACCGGGCAACATCATTCGCTCAGCCACTTGTGCCACTCTCTTCGTCGTCATAGCATCTGCCACTGCCATCGCTCGCTCGCATCAAAGAACCCCGTCTTGCCCGTCACCCACGCCCGCCAAACGCCAGCACCGTGCCAAAAAACCTACCCACTTGGGCTCCTATTCCTCCTCTTCTACTTCTTCTACCTGCGCATATCCTACCTTGTGTTAGGCCTCTGCTACTCTAACACATACTACACATCCTTCTTCCCGAATCACATCACAATTTCCAGTCGTACCAAATGAGTTGGAAAGGTCTGACGAAGAGCGTCACTCGGGTATGCCATGGTCACGGATGACGTCGGCTTGAGCTAACTCATCATCCACAGGCGCCGCAAACCTTCAAACAGCGTTTCAATATCGTATGTTCAATCTTGAATACATCCGAGCTGGCTGCGGCCTTCGCGCCCGCTTCCGGGAACTCATCGAGCCCTCACTAATGCGCGCAACACTCGCAGGGAGAAATAACCAAAGATGCGATCTACATTGACGCAGAGCGACGCTTCGAAGAGCTAGAGAAGGAAACTAAGAGGCTGCATGATGAGTCTAAAAAGTGCGTTTTTCCTGCTGGTTCCCATTTCACAAAGCTAAGATGTGTTAACGCGGCACAGGTACTTCGACGCCATCAACAGTTCGTTTCTGCCTACCTATTATTCCAGATGAATCGCGGAGCTAACTAAACTTTCAGGCATGCTCACCCATCAGATTGAGTTCTCAAAAGCGATAGCGGAAATCTACAAACCCATCTCCGGACGAATGTCGGATCCGGACTCCTTCGTGCAAGAGGGGAACGTCGAAGGAATCAGGGCATGCGAGGAATATGAAGGCATTGTGAAGGAACTACAAGAAACATTGAAGCCCGAACTTGAAATGATAGAATCCCGCGTCATTAGCCCTGCGGATCAACTGCTAGAAATCATCAAGGCAGTGCGCAAAATCGCGCTCAAGCGTGATCACAAACAGCTCGACTACGATCGCCATCGCACTGCGCTCAAGAAGCTCCAGGACAAGAAAGATAAGACATTGAAGGATGAGAAGGCCATGTATCGGGCAGAAAACGACGTGGAACAGGCCACCCAAGATTACAATTATTTCAACGACCTTCTCAAAGATGAATTGCCGAAGCTCTTCAGGCTGGAGAGGGAGTTTATCAAACCTCTTTTCCAGTCCTTCTACTACATGCAGCTGAACGTTTTCTATACGTTGCACGAGCGCATGCAGAATATCGACATTGGCTATTTCGATTTAACACTCGATATCGAGGCTGCTTATGAGAAGAAGCGAGGCGATATTCAGACTCAGGCAGAGGCCATCTCTATCACAAAGTTCAAGACAACAGGAGGAAGGAGACCTGGACAACCAATGTCGAAATACGGCCAAAAAGCATTGGAGGCCAAAGGCGAGCGGCAATCATCTGTGCTCTCTGATGAGACTGAAACACCGCCTCCACCATACAGCCCAGGACCTGCCAACAACGCCCTCTCGCCCCCAGCTTCAGCGACTTCGTGGGGATCTGCTGCCAAGTCTAAGGGTGCCGCACCACCTCCACCAAAACCAAAGCCTTCTCGACTCAGCGGTGCACCTGCGGCAGAGACTGTCACGGCACTGTATGACTATGAAGCACAAGCCGAGGGAGACCTGGGCTTTACCACTGGCGATGTGATCGAAATCGTTTCGCGCACCCAGAACGTGAACGAGTGGTGGACGGGCAAACTTCGTGGACGGCAAGGACAATTTCCAGGTATGTTGAATCTCCACTACCGCAATGATCACAGAACTAATGACTCTCTCAGGCAACTATGTCCAACTAAACTCTTGAACGATTATACATTTCCTTCGGAGTCTGGCTTTCTCTTGGACAATCATGTATCGGGCGTTTTTGCAACGCTTCAGCGAAGAGGCATTTTGGTTCAGCATGCTTTGTATCCCTTCAAGACCTTATTTTCCCTACTCACACGAGTGTGAGTTGACATGTATGAATTCAAATTAATGTTCGTTTGACAATATTATTGGTTATTCTTCGGCCAAACCTCAAGATCCGTCGTATATCATTCTACGTCTGTCGTTAGCTCTGCTACCACAGCCACAAGTGCGGGGACGGGCATTGAATCTAGTGGTAAAACTGCCCCGCATGACGCTGATGTGCGGCCAGGATGTCTCCTCGGGACTTGTATGCATCTATACCTACTTGTTCGCTATGTGTGCTCACTACTTCGTACACATAACTACCTATATATGACTACAACATTGCATCCACCTAACAAATATTTACCATAGGCCCACCACAATGACGTACGACTCTACAATAGCATTTACACTCGACACAATATGTCCATGGTATGCCACTGGACCACTCCGTGCAACCCACATCGCACGTGTTGACTCAAATCACCAGGACATACCTAGGATACCTCCGACTTTCCAAGGCTCTAAAGCAGTACAGGGACGCCCACCCGACCGACTCACCAGTCAACTTCACCCTCAAATTCCTCCCGTACCAATTGTACCCAGACTTTTCCACTGACGGCATCGACAAGTATGAATGGTACAAGAGCAAAAAGTACGACGACAATGAAGAAAAGATGGCAATGTTCGCTAAATACATGGGCGCTTTGGGAGAGGCAGAAGGTGTGACGTTCGACTTCCATGGCACTATCGCGAATACGATGAATGCGCATCGAGTGTTGCAGGTGGTGCAGGAGCGGAAGGGCGAGGATGGGGCGAGAAAAGCAGTTGATTGTTCGTTATCTCCTTCTGTAAGATGTTTCTGTTGACTTTCATATCTGACTTCAACCGCAGCTTTGTACGAACAGTACTTCACCAAACAAGCTCATCCGTCTTCGACGGCCACGCTTTCGAAAGCCTGCATTGATGCCGGTTTGTCGGAACAGGAAGCCAAAGAACTGGTGAACGATGATAGCGAGGGCTTGATGGATGTGAAGATGGCGATCAGGGAGCAGGCGGGGAATGGGGTTGACAGCGTGCCGTATGTAGTTTTTGAGGGCAGAAAGAGAGATTTCACGCTCGTGGGAGCAAAGGAAGTGGGCGAGTATTTGAAGACTCTGGAGCAAGTCGCAAAGGAAGCTTAAGTATATACAGGCCACGGCTTTTGATAATTTTAGACATGAAGTCTTTTAGTGTTATCTACACAAAGTCCAACCTTTCACTGGTCTCCTCATTCGGATACACGGATGTAGAGTAAAGAAAAATATTTGACAGCTCATATGTAGAAGGAAGCTTTGCCCTCAACTCGTACGGAACATGCGACAAGAGACATTTCCTGATATCTCCACTTAGCTATGATATGTCCATAATACTGGTGATGTCTGCGAAAAGCATCATGCATGCTACTGAGTGCCAAAGAGCATGTAGTTGCTCGTGCGAAAACAAGAGCCAGAATGGAGTCGAGACTGGATCGCGAGTATGCCACATTTACGATTTCTGTAATGGTAGGCTACGTTCGCATCGTTATTGGTTGTTCCCTGTGTGTCGGACTTCGGTGTCCTCTCATAGGGCGTAGTTTCGAAACAGCATACATGCCTACACCTCTTGCGCCTCGTTCCACCGTCGAAAACCATTCTTTGGAGATTGTCGCCTTTACAACTTACGGATGCAGCACATAAGAGCACATCGCAAAATACTTACCTTTATTTGAAATGGCACATTATTAAAAGAACTATTTAAAAGAGATAGCATGTACAAAGCTACCTGATTTGATCCCAAGGATCGTGCATCCGGATCCTCAACATGCTATGAATCCTTCCACGTCCATACCGATCATACAACACAGCCTTATGAATACAAAAGGCTCTCTGTATTTGGTTGGAGATTGGTGCCATCTGTTCACACAGAACCATATCTACACCAACGGTCGGCCTTGAATGGAACGAGGGATCACCAAACTTTCATGATCCCCACAGTTCGATCCGTTTGCGATGGTCAGAACATATGTGTGCAGATGGACGTGTATCTGTGGCCTTATAACCACAGTCAAAGGAATTAGGTATAAGACCTGAACGAGCCGCATTATCCGTATCCACAAATATGTATACTACTTTCTCTCAGGCTATCTTAAGGCAACCAAAAATGCTCGGTGTTGCTGTATCCTTCTTGTGTCTTTCCTTTTTCGCTTTCTGGACCATTCTGCAACTGATACTCGCTTCGTGTGCTCCCAAATTCCATGATGTCCTCTCAGAGAAGCCTCCGTGGAACAGCCAAACAAAGCCTTGCTATGTAACAGGAGATGCTCAGGTCCCCCACGACCTCCAAATCTTGCTGAACAGGCTCGCCGGGGAAGGGGCCATTACATGCGACTTCTCTCGCCGTACGATCGGCAACGTCCCAGATGTCAGTACGGCAACACGATCCTTTTCGAACATAATTTATCCGGCGGAAGAGACGGCCACGCCATTGGAGTTTGCACTCAAAAAATTCACGACTGAAGGCCGCGTTACACTGTCAACACTACAGATCGTTGAACAGAGAAGAGATCTCTACCTTGCCACGGAAATCGGTGTCATGAGCGAGGGTGGAAAATTGGATAATATCACAACCATCAGAAAATTTCTCGATTTGCAGGTTGCTCGGATTCGGGACGCTTTGGATGTTGATGTTGATCCGCAACAACCAGCAGAAGTTCTACTTGCAGATTTGATGGACGATCTGCGTGGGAAAGATAGGGATTTGTTGGTGGAAGCAATGTGTATGCAGAGTATGGAAGCAGACAACTTTGGCATCTGAAGAGCTGCAAGCTACTGTTTGACACATGAAAGTTCTTCCAAGAATTTCAATCGTTGAATAAAAGAAAACACAGATAGCAACGGCGGATATTTTCTACAACATGTAATATTATTTTTGAAGTTGGGGCATTTAGATACCGACGCATGTTTACTATGCAAACTTCATTGTTTGAACCAGACGAGTCTACTATGCTCTGATACAGGTTAGAATCCAATTATAACGGGTGTTCTGGCGGCACGACTGACTATTATTAAACTGGCATTTCTTATTCCATTCGTTTCTTGTTCCATGTAGTGAAAGTCTTGTACAAATTGTGCACCACTGTCGTAGGATAATGGATTACCTTAACCAATTTCTGGACGGAACAACGGTGGTTGATCATTTGATTTCCAACCCCTAACTACCACTTGAATTTTCTCATAGCGATATATCGAATGGAATGATCTATCGAAGTATGACTCTAATTCGTCTTACTGAACACTCCTTCAAGGACTTTGTCATCATTTGATCATAGTAGCTTCTAATAGGTACAACGAAAACAACGAATTTAGAAATGAAGAGCCACGACAATCATGGTTTCCTGATCGAGGCCCTCTTTGGCTAATGGCCACTCTGTTGTCATGTATACTATACTAGTGACCTCCTCGGACATCACGACTCTGTTCTCAGAGCAACTGGGTAAAGTACTTTGTAGATGGAAGATCGTGATGTAAGAACACACAAAATGGAACGTTTCCAGATAGCCAAGGTCTTAGAACAGAATTTGATGGATCTCTGACGCTGAACATCCAACGTCGCGAGGAAGAACTTCTCTTGGCAGCATTCAGGAAATTGGAAAGGTTGGAGGGAAGGCTGGTACAATTATACCCCTCGCGCCGAATGCAGCCCGTCACGCTCTATCCGCGTAGCCAGGCACTGGAAGCAGCATCTTATTTAAGTTGAAACATGATTGGAATATTTCCGTCCACGGAATGCTTGACGAGTACAAAGAATGCAAGAGTAATCGCGTAACAGATGTACCGAGGTCGCACAAGAGGTGCTGCTTCCTGATACAGTATGCACCATGACAGTCCCAACCTCCCCTTCTCAATCACAGGAAGCAATGATTGGATTGGCTTGGAGTGGAGTGTGTGTATATCAGGGCGAGGAGATTACTGGGGATCCGGTGTTTACTTGGCATGGTGCACGTCAATGGTGAATGAGATTCGCGCCCTAATCAAGCCCACCAAACTTACTGGAACTCTAAGAACAGGTAATGAGGAAGAAATCCTTTTTCAGGCCTGTGTGAATATCACAGAAAAAAGATTCAAGTGCGTAGATTTGATGCTCGCCCGTATAGTCGGTATCCTGAGGTCATGCGTCGTATGTGTTTACGGTTTAGATCCATACCATATCCAAAGGTACACTTCGCTAAACTATCCGCCTGGCTTCCGAGAACCATATGTCCATGGGAATGTAGGTACGCATCAACGCTCTAAGCCTGATCAGGTCTTCAAGGTGGAATTTTGCTGCATTCTACCTTTTCAATCGCGTCATGGGCAGAATTGCATGTCCCTTGAATATGACCATGTGTACGCCAGAATATGTGTTTATGTTCCGCATACCCAATCGCGGGACTCTCCCCCTTCCTCAGAATTTCAACTCACCTCTGACTTGAATTCCCGCCTCGATTCATACCTGGGTTGTCAGAAATCCCTGGGACGTTGTCTAACGGCCCACGATGCCTTACCCACGCTCATGGAGTACGACTCGCATACTTCTTTTGTTTACTCTCTCTTCATATGGCACCAGATTTGCCAATTCACTGAAAATTGACGGAACCTGGATCAGTCCGCAGTACAACTACATTTTCGATTTCCCTGTCCCTTTCCCTGTTGTCAAGACTCCAAAATTGTAAGTAGCAAACTTGCCTATCATGGGGTAGGAGCTAAAGATGACAACAGTACATATACGAATGAGGATGGCGCAGATATTGATTACTACGAAGTAGAGGTCACCAGTGTGGAATCACAAATATATCCAGATCTAAAAGCAACGCCATTGGTAGGATATGATGGAACATCGCCCGGGCCCATGTTCGTCATGCAGAGAGGTAGAGGTAAGCAAATTTCACTGGACCATGTCGGACAAATCAACTCACCATCACTGAAAAGAGGCGGTTGTTCGTTTCACAAACAACGGACCCCTGAACATGGCTGTTCATGTGCATGGACAATACAGTAAGTTGCGCCCCTAGACCAAGCAAAATAAGCAGCTGACGTTGTTGACAGATCGTGCACCTTTTGACGGTTGGGCTGGAGACTATGCTACGCCCGGACAGTACAAAGTTCGTCACTTGATATTAGCCTGTATGTGTACGAGACTGATTTATTTAGGACTACTACTACCCAAATGCACAAAATGCTAGAACGATCTGGTACCACGTAAGTAATTCAAAGACATGATGTGCTATTTGACTTATCTTATCTCTCCATCACGACTATATCAAGCCGAATGAACAAATCTAAGTTCGGACAGGATCATACGGAATACAGGACCGGCGAGAATGTGTATCGAGGTCAGGAAGGCCTCTACCTCATCCACGATCCCGAAGAACAGGCCCTAGCATTGCCATCCGGAAACTACGACTTGCCACTCTCAATCAGTGCCAAAACTTACAACTCAGATGGATCTCTTTGGTACAATACCAACAACAATATCGGATTGTGGGGCGATGTGATCCAAATGTACGCTTTTCGGTAAACGAAAAAGCCTAAGAATTCATTCTGATATACGATAGCAATGGCCAACCGTGGCCTTATGTTCCCGTTGAGCCTCGAAAGTATCGCTTGCGTATCCTCAATGGAGCTGTCAGCCGAAGTATGTTTTAGATGTTGAGCGTTCCGGGCTTCAATTACTAACCTCAGTCCAGCCTTTGGACTCTCATTCACAGCTGCAACCGAGGATGTAGCCAAAGGAGAGAGTATCGGTTTCACAGTAATTGCATCCGATGGTGGTATGTAATGAACATCTCTTTCCTGATAAGTAATATGCTAATATGTCTATAGGATTGTTCGGTGCTCCGGTGAAGACAAACTATCTAGCGATGGCCATGGGTGAGCGCTACGAAATCATCTTCGACTTTGCACAACACAGAGGCCAAAACATCACTCTCAGAAACGCGAGGGGTATGGGCGAGAACGTCGACTACGCAGCGACTGATCTAGTCACGCGCTTCGTTGTTGGCGAAGAGGTGACTGATTGGGACAATAACGGTCCCGTTCCGCCTAAACTGCACGACATCCCGCCAGCCAATCCTTCCGACACCGACAAAGAATTCACCTTCGCACGAGTAAGAGGCGGCAGGTGGAACATCAATGGCGTAGGATTCGCCGATGTCGAAAACCGCATCTTGACGAGGCCGGAGCGCGGTAAGGACGAGATCTGGACTTTGAAAAATGGCGCGGGTGATGGAACACATCCCGTCCATATCCATCTCATCGACTTCCAGGTCCTCGAGCGCACGGGTGGCCGCGGTGCAGTTCGTCCGTACGAATCTGCTGGAATGAAGGACATTGTTTGGCTGGCGGGAGGCGAGACTGTCAAGGTTTTGGCTCGTTATGCTCCTTGGCCTGGAGTGTACATGTTTCACTGTCACAACCTCATTCACGAAGATAACGGTAAGTCATGCACATTGAATATCTCCGAGGTCCTGTCTCAAACGAAGGCTAACATTTTTACAGACATGCTGGCAGCATTCGATGTCGCTCAACTTTCAGATTGGGGTTATGATAACAGTACTATGTTCATCGACCCCATGACACCAGAGTTCCGCCCCAAGGACGCAACTCCAGACGACTTCACTGACGAAGCCATCCGGGAGAAGTTAGCATGGCTCTACAGCACCAATCCCTACAACCACGGGGACATTGATGGGGTTTACTCTGCACTGGACTCCTGGGAGACTGGAGGTCGTCCCTCGCCTGCCATATGGCCTCAAGCTACGGGCACGGCTTCCTCTGAGTCAGGGGAGAATAGCGACGGGGAGGAAGCGGAGTCGTCGGTTACGGACTCGGCGGAGGCTCCCGAGAATACTGAAGAGGCTGCTAGTGCCGAGGAAAGCCAGAGCACTGAAGAGTCTGAGAACAGTGACGACGCAGCAAATCAGAGCGAGGAGACCCAAGAGAACGAAGAGAACCAAGGTAACGACGATAGTCAAAGCAACGAAGAGAGCCAAAATAACGAACAAGATCAGGTCAACGATGAAAGCGTAGACAACCAGGGAATAGAGAACGAGCAAGATAATCAAGACAACGAGGATGTTCATGTTGAAGTTGTCGAAGAAACTGTGGAAGAAAAGGTGGAAGAAGGTAGCCAAGGAAACACCGATAAAGATATCGAGGTCGAGGAGGAACCTCAAGACGGTGAGGGGGTCGAAGTCGAGCAAGATATACAAGACAGCAGGGAAGTCGACGTCGAGCAAGAAGAACAAGGCAACAAAGAAGAACCAAACGGTGATAATTTGGAGGACATTTTTGAGGACCAATATGAGGAAGACTATCTTGATTATGAGTCCAGTGATCTCGACCTCACTGATCTCGATTACATCATTCGCTGATTATTTGTAAAAATCATTGTATTCTTTCTGATTTCAAAGGACGACACGCAGGTAGCCATCAAAGGTTGAAGCGCAAACAGCAACATGTTTACAGCAAAGATGGAATTGAACCGAGTTTGCTCAATAGCCGCAGTCTGAAGGTTTTCCTTATGTGTCGCCCACGAATATATAACTTGATATAGCATACGATATATATCTAATACTCCTTTCTGAGCAAATTAATATCTTGAGTTGTGATTATGGTGACCTTTCACAGGAGTAGGTAGACTATACTTTGGATGAAAATACCTCGTTATACTGTTAAAACTGTAAAAATAAACATATGCTTGCGTTCAAGATTATATTCAGTTCTGTGAACAGGATCTACTCGCATTGATAAACACTGCGGAAGTTACTAATCATTTGTATGAGCTTCCTATTTTCAAAGAATTTCAACATGAATACCATGGTGCAGTACAAAGGACACCATAAGCAAACGCATCTTCTCTGGCTCCTGTTCACCATCTTCGGACATGGCCGTGAGCACGCGTCCTTCACATGCGGAACCCGCGCGCTCCCTCATCATTTCCGGCAAAGTTTCCACAACAAATTTACAGCATCTTTTCGATCTCGAAATCCTATCCTGACTCCTTGATCCTGACAAATCTAGGGACAAATCTGGGACCGATATCCCGTCGGTATCTGCGTGTTTTCATTCCTGAAGGCATTCCACTACATCCCAGCATCCCTTACTAGATTCTGCACTAGCCGAAGTATCTCTATTCGGAGCAGACGGGACTTCCTGACATGTGCATGTTATCTATTCACCTAATCTGAAGTAACCGTTGTAAATAACGCAGCTTTATCGGCTTCATCGCTCGTTATCGTACGATAGCGCCTATCAATTTAGCCTCGTCCCATCGTCTTCAACAGACCTGCAGGATGCGGAGATGGCAAACAACGGTCGACTTAACAGGTGAAGAAACACCGGCGCGAAACATCGCGCATACCTTCCAGAGCGGTGATTTGGTACCTTCCGATACCTGTACTTGTATACGCGGCCAGCCATAAGCAACTTCCTCAAGGGGTTCGTCGAACAACGCTCTGATTGGTTCTAGAATGAATGTACCTGAGGACAAGCACGGGAGGGAGGAACGGACAACCCGCGCTCACCAGTAATTAGCCCTTCTTCGCTGAATAGGAAATTAGGGCCTTTTCCGTGCCATGGTTCTAGAAGAAATCGCTCGCATATATCACCGACGACCCACGGCCTGGAACAGATACTATACGTGTGACTAGAGTTGAGGGAAAATGTAGTAACTGCCCCTGATATCTGGTGGCTTGCGCTTCAGCATTCAGCATTGTTCTGGTAATCTCGGGGAATTCATCGCGAGACCCGTTACCCTCGTGTAGGGCGTTGTGGAGAATTAGGGTTTACGGGGTCCAGGGTCGAATGGGAACATCGTGCGAAACTTGGGAAGCCCCAACTGAATGATCATCTTAAGGCTGACAGCTAGATGGCATGGACATGACATGACATGACTGAGGATAATTACAACGAATGTCCCTGTTGAAATCGCTGGAGTAAAGGGGGCCAGGGGGATGAACAGGATCCCTTGAGAGCGGGATGCCGTTTGATCATGGCGGGTCGTGGAAGTTTGGGGGTGGGGTACGTTGTAAGTCCTGGTAATTGTTGAAGAGTGTCAGATCTGAGCAGGCTAAAGCCTGTAACTATGGTTGTTCGTTCTCATTGTCGCTTTCCCCGGCCAGGGCATCCCGTCTATTCGTGGTTCCAGCCGAAGATTCTACGCCGCGCGGAAGCGGTTGGAAATGAGAAATTATAGTTCGGGATGGAAAGTGATACGTTCGTATCGCACAAGCAATGTCTTCGTGAAACAAGTTCCACCGTGAGGCTGGAGCTATTCCATCAAATTTTGGAAATGTAACTCTACTTGTACGAGCATCAAGGCGAGGTTGTAAGTACGCTGCGTGTATACTTGGAGGAGCCGGGCGATTGGAAAGGGTCGATCTTACCGGCGGGAGATGAGCCGAATGCCCAGAGCGACCACACGGGGATCTGCCAGGGGAACAACGTGTCGAGAGATTGACATGTGCAGTCGGGCCGACCTGGCAGGGATGGGTCGATGATGCTCGCTCGGGTGGCTCAATGACCTGCGGCTGCGGCTGCGGCCCAGTGACGCGGACGATCCAGGTCTCAAGAGCGGTCAGTGAAAATTTGTTGTAAGTAGGGCCGAAGTGCTAGCTGATTGGCAAGCGTTATAGGGAGCAGGTTTTGTTTTCCGTGGCTGCGTCATCTAGCCACATGGCAAATAGTGCAACGAAGTTGTTGGCTGCGATGCTTATGCACAAGGGCCATTTCTTGTTATTGTTGGTCAGCTACGTTTCTGCGTTCAGATCATTTGCCTAGAAGTTCGGTTCTAAGAGAAGACCTCATTATAGATACCACTTGCGATCTACAAAAGCACCAGGAAGCTTGGAGAGTGAAGTTGGCATGTAAAATGTTTATGATCTATTGACGCAGACATCTAGATAGTTCTATTCTTCAACGTTTAGCTGGATCTGCTTCTCGAGGAATGCCTCTAGTGGATAACAATGTGATGCGATGCTAGTATCGTGATATCATGAATCTTGGATGTGTTCCAAGTGAGAAAAATTTGATAGAAAAGGACGGACACAGCCGTAGAGAAAGAAAAGCGATAGAGAGAAATCTCGATCGAGGTCCAATAAAATCCGAACGCCAATGCTATGCAAAAGAGAGGAGAGGCTCAGCAGCCACTTGGTCGCAGTGTAGCACGAGTGTGCTTATTCCAAGATGACACCGGTGCTTTCGATGCTAGCCTTCAGAGCCTTGCGGTACTCGCGCTCAATGCCATGCTTGACTGCCTCGAGCACATTGTCGACGGTTGCCTTAGGCTGGAAACGAGGCTTGGTTCCTTCCTGGAAGACACCCGTACGGACAAGGATAGAATACCAGTTGTTCTCTGCGTGCTTGTTGTACTCGTTGGTGCCACGAATGTCTGACTCTGGTGTATCGCCAACAAAGTAGACAGTGTCTGGTGGGCAGTTGATACCGTGGGTGTCCTTTCGCCATTGCTGAAGAAGGCGAGTAGCGAATTCGAAGGTACCAATCTGAGGCTTGCCGAAAGCAGTGGTCTTCAGCTCTTTGCCAGTAACAGCCTTAAACATAGCCTCGAGGGAAACGCGAAGAGCACCCATTCCAATGCGGGTAAGGTCATGAGAGGCGCTCCAAACAACGTCGTTGTGGGAGAAGAAAACGGGTGGACCCTCCTCAAAGGTCTCGGATCGCGTACCCAAGCGACCATTCTTAGACATCAGAAGATCCAAGATGATCTGCTGGTCAGAAGCCCAGTCCCGGCTATCGGCAAAGACGAAGATAGCTTCAATCTCAACTTCAGCGAAATTGCGGGCCCTGGAGTTTTTGTATTCCTCCGGGGTCAGAGTACGGAATGGCGTCGTATCCTCGTTATCTTTGATGATGTCACCAGGAGTGACAACATCCTTAAAACCGTAGCCTTCAGCAACGAGTCTGCACTTTTCGCCTTCTCCACCGACGACGAGGACGGTGTTGAATTTCTCGGCCATCTCTCGCATGGGAGTGTGGCCGCAGATGAACTGGCCAGGCGAGACCTCAATTTCAAGCTGCTTGCTGAGCTGAACGCATCTTTCCGACTCTGTCTTACCGCCACCATTGGTAACGAAGATGTATGGACTGTTCAGATTAGTATTCGAAGCGGCATGTAATGATCGAGCTGACGACTTACACCTTGACACCGTATTCATTGTCACCATTCAGCATCTTCATGGCCTCAATGGCCTCTGGAATTGGACGACCGCCTCGGATAAGGACGCCATCAATATCAAAAGCGAAGGCATATTTGTCGGTAACCGATGACTCTGGGGGTGAGGTTGGAGTTGCAGGGGATGCTCCATCTTGAAGCTCGTGTCTTGCGGTTTCCATGGCGGCTGCCACTTCTGAGGCATCTGACGGAGCCATGAGGTGCTTTGGGGGAACGACGACTGTAGGGCCTAGTTTGATGTTTTCACGCGTGGCCTCATTCGAGCTGAGACGACGCATGAAGCGTCCCTCACTAGGAATGACGAGAGATGGTCCTGACATTGTGAAGAATGTGTGATATTTCTGATTCTGTAGAACGCTACGAGGTAGATGTGTGGAGATGAAGTGGAATCGTTTGTAGATCTGCTCCCAGCTTCGAAAGTCTGTGGGGAAAAGATTGGGGTTGTATTTGTCTGTGGATAAGGTCTCTTATAGGTTTCGAGTCGCTTTCAGGAAAACGGAGATACTCCAGATAACCCCTCAAAGATGGCGGAGAGAACTGTGGGTATTTGTGGAGATGAAGATGGATGCTAATGCCGAAGAGAGGGAATTCCGTCGAGATTTATACAATCAATCCAACGAGAGTCAACATCAACACTTGGCAGGACATGTTGACGGATGATGCGCACACATGCCAGAATTACCGCAGGTGCGGCGAGTGTGACAGGATTTCACCGGTGGATGAACGACGTCGTTACAGGCACGTTGAAACCTCGATAGCGCATAGTGTGTACAATTCTTATCAACGAAGTCTCACACTGTGGATACTTTTGCGTCATAGTGCGGGTTGACAATCCCAAAAAGAATGGGCGGACAGCAGCCTAGGGGGCGATCCGTCGAAGGTTGAAGACATATGGTTGGAGGTTGTGGTCTACTATTCAGGTCTCATTCGACGGAATTCCAACCCGAGTAGTATTGAATGTGGGTATTTGCCATGCGCCCGAGCATGGAGTTGAAGCAGCGAGCGGTTGCAACCATGACCACTATGTCACATCTTAAAAGCCCATTAAAAAGCGCTGATACGGGTAGGAGTGTCGATTTGTGTGTAGATAGACCAGTTGTGGACAGGCTGTGGACAGATAACTGCACAGTGCAAGGGGTCATTGTGGTGCGCTTGGAGGATCCTATCCTCGTACATGTAATTACTTAGTATTTGCCCAGGTAGCTAGCCATGTGGTACTCGTGGAAGCGGTACCTCGTAGTAGATGAGACGTACGTCGAGGGACCTGACTTGACTGTACACAATACTCGTACCGTACGGCCGCGGTTGGTTGAAGGTTTGTTGGTCCCCTCGCCCCCGATTCGAAAAGTCTTCCGAGATATGACGCCATGATACTCGGCACTCGCCAATTTGCCTCAGTTTAGCTGCCCAGGTCGGTGTTTCTTAACCAACGACATGTCCAAACGCCTTCAGGGACTTGCACAAATCTGCGTTCGATCGCCAATTCGATTACCCTTCCCAGTTCGCATATACGGCATCTGCGAGAAAGATCCGGTATTGCTGTGATGTGCCAAGAGCCCGCTGCAACGGGATGCCACTCTTTTGCTTGTTTCTGACTGCCAACTCGGCTACAAACGCTGCAGAGAGCAACCCTGAGGCTGAACACTTGCGGCAATCAAAGGTCGGTTGACTCCGGGCCTTACCTGATACTGCTGGCGTCGATGCAGAGCCAACCAGCCCTCGATGTTTTGAATGGGCAATCGGCGCAGCTTGCAAGTAATTATGGATTCGTGCGGCTCATTTGGTTGGTCCGCAATGACCACAACCTGTTGTGATGCACACACGTTCACCATACCTGCCCTGCGTACATTCTGGCAGAAAGCACATCTTTCGAACGCCTCAGTCAAAGAACACATAAACTATGGCATCATCATGTTGAAATCACTGCAATACCGCACGTTGCTGCAGCTGATAAGACCTTATCGCTTCTTTCACATGTCAGCCTGCGCCAGCCTTTTCGAGGTGCTGGATAGGATAGGTAGCAGACTTGCTGCATTGCATACAAGCACAAGTAGTTTCCTTGTAAGCGCATTTACTTACTGTACCAGTAGGTGTCCCTGTATGTCTCCTGCATTAAGCCGCAACGCTGAACAACTCAATTCGGTAAGATGAAGGTGCTTCGGTACCCACAAAAGTATCACCTTTTCGGCGCTTGACATCACTCTACAGCCCCACTCCTCACTGTGCGTGCTCGTATCGCATTTGAACGAATCCTACAATGGATGGGATAGGGTCTTGCAGACTTTCAGTATGCAGCGCTGTAATTGGAAACTGGGGTAAAGGTCAAATTCCGGTTCAATCAGTGGACAATGAGGTCGTTGTGCAGTTTTGCAACTCGCAATACGAACACACGGCGCAGGATCCTCACCGAGACTGCTTGTCTTCCATGCACGTCGATGCCAGTCTGTTGCCGATGCCCAGTAGACAGCGCCTTTTATTTTCACTGCCCCAATGGGAAGACCCACAGTACTCAGTAGCAATCTACTCGTCTTACAGATACGTGGAGGAAACTATGGGCCTGGTTTCTCGCGCGCTTTCCGACAATATACTGTGTGCAATTAGGTCGATGGATTCGTTGTTGGCCTGAATGTAGTAGAGTATGAAAATTGGACACTACGGACTGTTAGAAACACTTCGGCACGGTTGAACCAATCAGTTCCGCAAGAGAGATGGAGCCGACTTGAGAAAGTGGCCTTTAGGTCCTTGATCACATATTGTGCGGCCTCCAGAGTAACATATAGTTACCTAACAATCTCCGTGCGGTTGTTGGGATCCTGGATAAGGCGGGAGATTAGATTGTCAGGTCCTGTATGCACTGTGGATGCTAGCAAGTGTAAGTTGGAGGATCTTGAAGGCATTCAACGGAGGGGAATGAGCGGGATTTCTCCTTGGGGGAAAGGGGAAGTTCCTCCTTGGGGGAATGGAACGTTCCCAAGCAGGCACGCCTCATAGCATTTCCATTCCTGTACATCTAGCTCTTGCAATAATTCTCGAACAACTTGCTCAATCGACGTTATTGGATAGTCATCAAGCATTCTTCTCTCAAGAAAAGGCCGCATCGCGTCGATAGATGGACGATGAGAAACACAACAATTCGAGAGGGTTGGTTTGAACTCCACAATTCCCCACTTGATTAGGGTGCGGAGAAGCGTTTTAGGTCGGGCTTCAATTCGAGATTTCATTTCACCCGCACATTCAACGTTACTTTAACCGAGGAGGTTGCATTTCGATCTGGAGCAGCCTCAGAATTAAGATCAACAAGGACAGGAGGCAACCACGTGCATGGATGAGATGAAACCGCTCAGTCCGTTCGAATGAGCGACAAAGGTATGAGGAAAGAGGACAGAGGACGGGGGAGAGATAGTTACTCTCCTTCTAGGTATGATGGAAGCATTCGGTAAAGTTGCCAAAGAGAAGGATGATTGCCGTGAAAGAAGCCGCGTCCCTATCACATGTCTTGCTCTTGTCGCCCGTGACATGATATTCCTCCTGCCTGTCACGGGGTTCTTGTTGTCGATTTCGCTGAGATTGACTTGGGTTCTGATTCGCATGTAATGAGGTAGGTGTCCGTAGGTAGGTATTTCTTTCTTGCGGGGGAAGGCACAGACTACCGGTAATTGCTACTACCTTTTACTTACTCCACATCACTAACTACTACCACCACCACTCAAACACACATCCTACGATTCGCGAGTAGGCATTTACTCCCACCCAACTCCGTTCACATACCCATTCCATTGTTGCGCAGCTCGGAAATTGCCGCACAGGATTACCGCGGATCTTTGTTTTGCCTCCAAACCCGCGAGTGCTATAAGCATTAGTTGGCGAATCCACAATTACAGAAGATATGAACTGGATGGGAGGAAGTCTGAATCGCCACTCGAAGAGTGCACGAAACGATATCATTCGTAAACAGAAGCAACACTTTGAAAATGCCCGTATGCAACATCGGGATAGCTCTAACATGACATCAATATCCTCCCGTCGCCATTTCAGTTCTCATGGTGATAATGCCGCTCTTGTTGCTGCTAATGATGATGACGATGAGGGAAGAATAGAGAAGAGGCCCCCGTATACAATGCTAAAGCCATCGCTGTATGGTCGCCCTGCTAAGGGCCGCCCTGATGTTTCGCCAATACAACGGCGTCCACAATCCCATGACTCACTCAAGGCACAATGTCGACCCAGAAGTTACAGCGGTGTAAAAACCACCAGAGAAGTCAGACGTCGCCATCTCACCTCCAAAAATGTCTATCGCAGTAAGCGTGATATTGGAATGCGGCGAGGGTACGAGAAGAAGGTTCAGCGGCTGATATGATTACAGACGATCCTCCGGGTTGCTTACACTCGAGTAAAGAGACATCGGTATTGGGCAAAGATTCGACTACGATCGAGAATCAGAGGAAAAGGCTGCTCGAGACCCCAGACTGGGCCGGTCTTCGTCTTTCCTATCCAGCGAACGTGCATTTCGATACTGGAGAGGCAAAGGCCGACATAGGCAAACGCAAGAAGATAGAGAATCTGTCGACTCGCATGCGTCCGCAGATTCATCACACCGATCACCATAGCTCCCCAAAGTTTGCTCATCGAGCTGAGAGGATTGATGCCAAAGATATCAGAATCCGCATTGGGACGGATGCATTGGCCAGTCAAACGCCAATGCAGCTCACGGATCATGCGCCCTCCCACGCTGGAACCTTCGCTCCAGGCAATTCGCCAGAACCCATGTTGTTTGATGAGGAGGGCCATTATGCACCTACACTAGAGTCGAGACTATCGCCACGATCGGTGAATGTCAATCGCGATGGTTCCACGGAGGTCCCTAATAAGGATTTGACTTTTGGCTTACAGGGCCCTGTTCCAGCACCAGGCGAATTGACACCTGCCTTTATGTCCAATATGAAGTTGCGCAGGGGACCTTACGCCACCAGACGCGTACAACTGAACAGCGATTCTGAAGCACAGCGCTCTCCAAGTAACGCACGCCCCTCCCAAGATGCAAGCAGCCCCCATGGCTCGTACACAAAGCCTTTTGAGCATAACATGCGTCTGATGCACGTTTCTCTTGATCAGCAGTCCGATGTCCCAGATAGAACAACACTGCAGGAAGAGCACACTATCGAACAGCAGCTCCCCTCTAATAGCTGTGCACAGCAGTCTAAGTTGACTTCTGCACCTTCTGTGGGGAACTGGAAGGCAATTAACGTATCCAATTGTGAGACCTCGACCCACAGGGATGATTTGCGGGCTACAGGCTCTTACGACAACCGCTGCTCACGAAACAATGCTGCTCTTTGGACGCAAAATCTCGATATTGGCAATGATGACGGGAGTATCTCATCTCATCCTCGCAATTCAATAATTGGTAATTGTGAGCGCCATCATGGGTCGTCTCCAGGTCTTGATGGCAGCATGAGTGTCCCCATGAAAATTGGCCTCCGGCACATTGGCCCAGTCACACCAATACAAGCAATTACGTCTTCCTATGGAGGTGCTTCGTCGCCCTCTACCAAGAGTCTTAAGGAAGCCGTTGTGGAGGGGTTTCTGCTTCAACCTGAGAGGATTTCGAAGAAATCGCACGACATCGATGCGAGCGTACAATTGTGGAGGAAATTTGTCTTCTCTGATGACAACAACCTTTCGGCCGATATCATGCGCGACTGATGCAGTGGGATGAGTATGCATATACACCGGCTGCTCTCGATCTTTCAGAGCTAGCTGCGTCTTTACCTACGATGGAAGTAGGTTTGCACCGCCAGTCAGCCTGGAGTCCATGCGTAGACAATGCATCCGTGATGCAGGATCCCGTGTCCTACCCTCCAGCCCCTGTAGCCCCAGGTCTTCGTCTACATCGTTGATTCGAACTTGTGCACTGCAGCTTACACCGATAAACGAAGGGATTAACGTCGCTTGCATTCATGCAAGCTCAATCGATGAACATTACCTATCGCGAGAATCAGCTATTAACTGCTCATTTGAATCGTGTTCGACCTGGTCTATATCGACAACACCAGTGATATTCACCATGCGATCGCGGTTTTGGACTGATACAACAGTGAACGACAAAGTACTTATTCGGGCCGAAGTAAGTGGAATGCAGCAATCTCGGTCGGCTCGCTAGTGGCTTTCCTTGCCGCAACAGGGTCCTGCAAGAAGATAGCGGAGACAGGTAACATTTACAATTCCCTGTACGACCAAGATGCGACTTGTCATGGTGGAGGAGGCGCACCACTCCCGAAGGGATATCCCAGGAAACGAATGCGTGTTGGCCGCGACTACTGCTACATCGAATGACCCCTTTTGCCTATTAGCGGCCGCAAGGCAATTGAGCACGACCTACTGTGGTGCGCTTCCGCAATCGTGTGCTGCCTCCTTCATTTCAACTTGGTGCTAGGGACGAGGTTAATTCTATACGTGCCGCAGCCCTAAAGTTCTAAAGAGACATCCCTGCTCGGCCATGGCGTCCATTTGGCGGTACGTATGGCGTCCAGAGAACTGCACAAGGGTCTTTAACATCAGCGACATTTGATATGACATGGCAAGCAGATCGATCATATTACACGACATGGCTTAGCTATTGATTGGCGGGGAGAAGCAATGCATCACGAGCCGCTCAGCTCAGCTCAGCTCGGATTGTCACCTCTAACCATGCATCTGTAACCAACCATGCATGCAAGAGAAGATTCTTTCGGCTAGGAGCATCATCTTGCCTTGTATTGTGCGACAATAACGGCAGGCACCTTACATTGTGGACATGCTTGCGTGCGTGCTTGCGTGCGTGGCAGGACAGAAAAAGATCATCCCACATTATATTGGAAGTTTCTCCATGGGTCAATTCCACGACCCAGACTTGCGTTTACGTAGGCGCAGTTGCGCATGCCTTTGCCTTATGCTACATACCTAGTGTCAAAAGATCGCACGCGACATCGATGTATGCAGCAAGCCTATTCCATTCGAGCTTGCAGCTTCTTGTCATGTGAGGGAGCAAAAGAGATGGGGATGGAAGCACAAAGCGATAGATTGAGTTTATCCTGCGAGAGAACACTCCACCATCTCGACGCAACGGCGGTGGCTCGTTCCGTTCCTTTTGTGTGACCATATTCCCGTCTTATGGCCTCGACCGTGAGTTAAGGGTGTAAGGGTGGGTTCGTTGTTTTTGACAGCTCTTTGCTGTGTATGTATACACTCGTAAGCCTCGGTGGACTTGGCACAGATCCAGTATTTCACACGCTGATGTGAAGTAATCAGAGTAATACTATTAGAATGCTAGCAAATATCATCTTGTCGTGTAGTTGTGTTCTGTTGACTGTAATTAATTGGAACTTATTGTGTGGAAGAGTGAAGTGAGGTTACACAAGAACATGACGTCTAAACATGTGCGTTAACTAGGTAAAGATATAAGAAAATTCGAACAAACTAAATACCACGTGCGGAGTGAGTACACTTTCAATAGATACTCTATCAGATAGAAAGTAAGTACGGACAAATAAACAGTACTTCGATTGTCTATCAGAACAGTGATTTTTTGATACTACATATCCTTTACTTCCCACTCACGCTTCGTTACATATATCTACTCACGATACTTAATTCTATCAACAAAACCACAACTATCTGAATATTACACTCTTCTCACATACAGCCAAGACGATTGACACCGTCACTCAACCCCAAACCGAATGCAATCAACCACAACATCCAGCTTCCAACACCCACTTACCACCAACAGACCATCATGCCTACACTCACACCCACAACCACACTTCCCAATCCATCACCATGTACTCCGTCCCCAAAGCATACACACACATACCTTAGATACCTAACCTACCTAACCCCCACCCGTCACCAAACTCCGTCACGTCCTGACCTCCTCCCTTGCATTCCATTCTCAGAACGACACGACACGCCACGACACGCCACGACAAGAGACGAATGTCGTGTAATCTCCTCTCGACATTCGACACTCACTTGACACTCCCCATCAGCATTCCACCCCGAAACAGGAAATCACAGCATCGCAAGCCAACCCACGTGGTCCCTCACTCACACTCACAAGAAACGATGTGATTCGCCAATCCGACGCGGGATTGTAAAAACTACGGAACGCGGGAACGGGATCGAGAAGTCTGATCGGAACGATCGAGCCGGAGGAGGGTGTGTGTGTGTGTGGATGTCTTCATTGGGATACGAGGGAGGGTTCTTTTTCTTTGGGCTTTCATGCGGAGTTGTGGGAACAGAACGGATGTGGTAACTAGAGGTAGGGAGATAGAGAGAGGGAGGGTGTGTGCCATGTGGTAAGGCTTTGTGGATGAGTGGATGGGTTTTCGTTTGTGAAGCCCGCATGTATGGACATACGAGATGAAGGAAACCCGGTGGGGATGTTTTAGTTCTGGATTCGGGACGAGGGGTGTGGGCATCTCGGGAATTTCTTTTATTTGGTTATTTATTTACTTGTTTGTTTGTGAGATGGTGACGGTTTATGCTGTGATAGGTACGGAGTACATGCACGCATGTCTATGGGTGTTGGGGGAGGTATAGTATCATGTCGGAATGTTTCTCTCACGCATGCATGTACGTGCGGAGTGCGTTTTGTTTTCAATGGAATATCTACGTGTATGTACATACTATACTATACATGCGTAGCTTGCTACAGAGCGGAGGGGGCATGAAAGGAAGGTAACGGCATCTCTCTTTGTTTTGCATCGTTTGAAAGAGAGAGAGTTTATGCCGAGTCCCAGGGAGTGTCGACTTAGCTGTGGCGCATCTCCGGATGAAACGATCTGGAAGATAGAGGAAAAAGCCGTTGAAGAGAGAGAGGAATTCAAGTCGACGGAGAACTTATTTTATTCCTCCAGCCAGCTAGCCATGAAACGAGGGATTAAAGCGAAGCGTGAAATAGGAAAAACATGCAAGTGACGGAGATGGAAGAAGAGCACGTCGAAGTCCTCGGACAACAGCACCTCTACAAACGGCGCATTATTGAAACAATACAAATACCGAGGTAGGCAAAGCCTACCTAGAGAGATGGCAGGAAGGAACAAGAGAATACGAGTTAGCGTCACGAATCCACGATACATACGATAAAAAGGACCAGGGTGGACAGAAAGAATGCCCTGTAGTAGACCGTAGTAGACCGTAGCTCCAAACGTGTAACAAAAGTCAAGATGGAAAGCCGGAACGCGTTGGTGCTGTGATTGGCCGGATGGAGGGTAAAGTGAGCATGAGGCATCACACCGCCAATGCTGTTCCATGCTGTCCATGTGACCTCTGACAAGGGTCTGTCGGTTCGGTTGGTGACTGTATCATCATATCATGGCATAGTGGCACAGTAGAAGTGGCAGTGAAGGGTTACTTGCGCTTGCCCAGCAATTCCCTTGTACAAAGCGGAGTAACAAGTGGCAGTGGATGTGGCAGACCAGGGGGGAGGGGGAGGAGGCCAGGGGTTGGGTGAGGGTTAAAGTTAAACTGTAAAATTGGGGGTGGGTGGGTTGCTGCAGAAGAGCTTCAAAGGAAAGGATTCGACCTCCAAGACGGAAAAGGGACAGACACGACCAGAAGTAGATTGCGGGGAGGTTAGATCTGATTCGTGCGCCAGTCTGGTAACTTCTGGGTCTCATTATTTTCTTTCCCTTTCATTCCTTCAGGGGTTGGCTACAGCTGCCACAGCTGCCGCCTTGCATGCTATTCGGTCAGAGCTGAGGAAACACGCACTGAGAAAAAAAAAAAGAAAAAGGCTTCCAGAAGCTGGGCCTGAAAAACGGCCGTCACGCGACGCTCCGTGCATTGCATTGCAGAAGCCCGATCTGTTATGATACGGAGCAGGCGCACGACTGTTTGCTTTGACAGCGCAGCGAATAAAGAACGTGCAGCGAGGTGCAGGACAACGTGAGGGTATTATCGGGTTTGTCGTACTGCATGCGTATAAGATACTTTGTTTGCATCGTATCGTATCGTATAGTACTCAGTATTGTCCGTCACCGCATGGGTAGGTATTCATGCAAGCACGGCATACCATTGGTGCGAAACAAAACACCAATCCACCGTGTGCTATGCCGCTCAGTCGTCTCTCAGACTCTAACATCCTTTCTGCGATAAGATGAGTAGTGGAGTGCGCACTATCGAGTGGGGAGGATAGGAGAGGAGGTAGCCCTACAGTGGATAGACTCACAATAGACGGGATAGCATCGCTAAAGCCTGCTGTCCCTGGCCATGGTTGGCTTTCGATTTGCGATAGCCCTTCTCCCCTACCTTTCTGTGAAACGTGCGTGAGCGCGTACCTCTTGTCCAGTATGAAGAAAGAGGGAGCCACAGGAAGACAGACAGTGCGGTGCACGGCTGGAGTGGCTGGGATTGGATGGACGGATGGATGGAGGGATGGTGGCGGGCAGAAGTTTCAAGTAACAAGGGTGATCGACAGCGGGCCCTGGCTGATAACCCTAACCACACCGCCGGCGTCGGTTTGTTTCTGTGACGAAGCCGCCACGTGTAGTTAGGTAGATACTTGCTGAATTCTGACTCCTGACTGTACGTAGGGCGACGATGCAGCAGAAAGAACCTGAAGGACTACCTGGATTACCATCGCCTTGCACATTCACCGTACAGTGATACCCAACCTAACCAAAGAGCCGCATCCAGCACCCCGGACTGACCTGTTCACCGTCAACCATCCGGTCAAACTGGCACGCACAATGAATTGCAGCCCCTCTGTCGGGATTGATGCGTCGCGCACTTTTCCTCTTCCTGGTGTGTGTGGAGCGAGAGGGCAACCCAAATGACGATTCGCAGCAGTGCGATTCATTAGCGAGCGTTGTGATCTGCTGTCGTGCTGCCCATCTATGACTGCGTCCAGAGATGGTACCCGACTTTCAATAGTCAATCCTGACCAAGCGGCGTACAACAGGTACGACGACGGTCATTCATTGCAAGCGAGGAGCGAAGGACGAAAAGATGACAACGCGGGATTGATAGTGAGAAACAAGGCTTTCAGACCGCTTTTCCGAGCATCGTTCTTCAATAATAGTGTTGGATTGTGTGTTATAGTACCGTACTCCGGTGTGCGCTTAGCACAGTAAAGTAAAGTCTGCTTGTTCAATACCAAGACGAGTCTTCCTTCTCGTACTCGTTTGCGTCGTTCGAAAATGAGTTGCGCCGGGTTACGGCACACACGCGAGCCGATGCAAATCAAACGAGATGCCCCAAGGAGGTTAAAGGCAACCTATAATTAACATAATCGTACTTGCTTGGTTCAAAATGTTCAGTGCTCTTGGTGCAGGAGGAGCAAGAGAAGGAGGAGTAGCTGCAAGCTACACTCGCGGTATCCCCATGCATCATCTTTGTCCCCATCCTCGTCCAAGTTTGTCTGTCTGTGACGCTCAGCCTTGCTTGCGAATGCCCTTGGAATCCTGTGTTCCGGATGGTACGGCATTGGCTGCTGGGCGCCACAGCACGACCTCTGGTTTCCTGTCTCATGTTGCAAGACCAGAGGGGACCATATGCACAGGATGAGGCCATTCAACAATTAACGCGACAATCAATTCAAGTTGCGCCGCCGCTCCGACGCCTACCAGGGGTGGATAGATAGAGAGAATACACAGTAAAACAGAATAGGAGAGAGAGTGCTCTTGGTAGGAAGGAATCGCGGCTAGGGTAAACGGTGCAGGCTGTGCACATTACTCAGCATTCAGTACAACTACGTATTGCCCGATAGGAAAAGTGAAGCTTCCAAAGAGGTGGGCGACATAACCCAGCAGAGATGGATGCGATTGTACAGAATGCCGCAAATAGGTGAGACCCAGTTGCGCGGCGCACTCCAGATGAGGGCAGATGGGCGGCGAGGGGTTGGAGGGGAGGCCTGAAGTTTGGCGTGTCGACCCTTGTACTGTAAGTGTGTCTGCCAGTAACTAAGCTGTATCTGATAGTGTGTACTCTTGGTTGCCTTGTCGCCTGCTTGACTACCCGTCTGGTTTGCCTGGTCTTGTCTTTCTTGCGCTGTCTTGAGTTTGTGGGCGAGGCAGCCTGGTTGTGTGCCATTTCCCCCCTCGCATCGTCCCCGTTTTTTTGGCCGTTTTCCAGGTTTAAAAAACAAAGTGGGGAAGTTGTGGGAGGTGGCATTTCCCAAACGTCATCAGACAACGTTTCACCAAGCTGGCGTCCGTCTGCCGCAGAAGTTAGCATCGACTAGTCAGGGAAGCCCCTCTCTCCGCACCGCCGGGTTCGACGGGTTCTCAAGAGCGAGGTTGTGGGCTATGGGATAGGCAGAGGCGGCCGGAGGATCCGCGCGAATTGTCAGGCCATAGGGCGACAGACGGCGTGCGTTGGGATTGACGCGGGACCTGGGATGGCGGCACGTTAGGCACAAAGTAACGAAGCGTGCGCAGCTACTCGTAGGTGCACCCAGTAATTTCTGGATAGCCCTTATTACAATACCGTCATGGACCACGGGCAAACCGTCAAAGACGATAGGACGAGACGAGACGAGACGAACCGCATCACATCGTCACAGACTTCTGGGCAGAGGAGTTGGATTCAGGATTGGTGACGAGACCGAGGCCGAAACCGGAATGGACGGATCAAGTTTCCAAGGGGAACAGCGAGAGAAACAGCTGTTTGGCCAGCAAAGTGATTCGGCGGCAAAAAGGCGGTGCGCAAACGGAATGTCGAAATGGGGGAATTGTGGACGACGATGATGATGATGGTGCTGCTGATGAGTATGATGATAGACATGATATGATGACGATGGAGGTGAATATGACTGTAATAATGATGGGAACCGAGGTATGCTGGCTTGTGATTGGTCGAACCAGGGATTGGCAGGGGTAAGTGACAGGGGTAGGGGTAGGGCTTCGGTGTTCGGCCAGGACGTGCCAGCGAGACAGACAGACAGACAGACCTACTCCTTCTTAGTGGATGGAGATGATGGAAGAGGTACGGAGTAGTGAAGAGTCACAACGACTGGTTGGAAGCTGTCGTGTCTGAGCGGCCTTTGAGCGTTCAACCCTTGAGCCTCGAGGACTTGACCCATGAGCCCAAGTGATGGGCGTGGGAGAGGGAGGGATGTAGTGGCTGAGTGGAAATGATAGGATGAGATGGACTGCGGGTATACCTCTCCACTAATCACAATACCTCGCAACATTACCTAGGATTAGGATTGCAACGGGATCAGGAATTTGGGATTAGGAATTCTGGGATTGGGGATTAAGGGAATTGGGATGGGCCAAGCCAAGGATCTGGAGGCAAAACTGGAGAGCGAACACAAGCCACACAAGGCTCGGTGGCCGTTGTTGCAACCACACTTACTGTTACATAGGTACCTACAAGTACTGCTCTTATTACAAGGGAAAGCTAATTGTAATTGAGACTAGGATCAATCAAGGGGAATGAGAGCGAGGGATTAAGGATACGAGAAAGAAGAGAGAGAGAGAGAGAGAGAGAGAGAGAGAGAGAGAGCAGGCAGGGAAGAAGGCAAAAGTATTGCTCCATAAATAATAGCGATGTATTATCTACGAGTTACAACCGACCGGGAGATATACTCTGAGAGTGACGGAAAGGAATCCAAGGATACCTGTACGACGTAACTGTCAGTTACCTTACCTTATTGTTGGTTATCGTCCTCCATCTCACTCATACTCATCATACTCTGAGGAATTCCCGTGGCCATCCTATCCGGGAATTCATACTGTGTGCTTTGCTGTGCCACAACAAGAATAGAATAGATAGAATAATCGCCCTTTTCTACTACTCCGTACTCATTAGTTGTTCTTCTCCTCCTCCGTCTCCTTCTCCATTCTATTCTTCTTTTTAATCTTCGTTCCAAAGAACAGCAACTAATACGGCCACGGCCACGGCTACTCCTATCTGGACCTAACTCGTCTCAAATTCTCAATTTCACCTTTCCCGACGCTTACCGCTCGTAGGGTAGGGTTGGCAGTTGTTGTGCGCCACGCTACTCGTACCATTCAACCGTCACTCCCCTTCATTCTCCCCTACCAGGTCTACCCAACCATCACCTTTCCTGGGCTACCTCAGTCCTCAAGGCTACCTAGGCTACTGGCTACTGGCTACTGGCTACTTGGTTAGTACAAGTACCTTTAATTCCTTACAAAGTACCTTTACCATACCTACTGTGTATAGGTGTACGGGTTACTCACTGCTGGTATCGCCGCCGCCCAACACAAACCGTTGACCCTAAATAAACCCCCCTACCTACCCTACTGCCCGCCTACTCGTACTATTGTACAGGACTATTCTGGAACTTGTACCATTTTCAACAAGCCCATCCTTATTTTTTTTCCCTTCTTTCTCTCCCCTCTTCCACTCTACCCTACCCTGTAACCTCTCTACCCTACAAGTACCTTTCTCTCTCTCTCTGTCTCCCCTTCTCCTCTTCATAGCTCAATTAGCTTACACACTAAGTCCTCCTACTCATCTTGCTCTCCCTCCTATCAAGGACACACCGCATCCTACCCTTAAACCTATCTATTTACCTACACCTCTCTCCTCTTTCTCCTCTCATACCTCACCTCAACCCAAAACCCAACTCACAACTCACACAACCTACAACACACAACCTCTCCACTACTCGCATACCTGCATATACAACGCGGCAACAAAAGTCGACTCACCGGTCCGTGGGTCAAAGGAGCACACGCTCGGCCAATTTCTCACGCTGCACAGCATCTGCACGCTGCTCCGTACTAGACTGCCATCTGCGTCTCTCTGCATTCGACTGCATTTGTCTCCATCTGCCGCTCCGTCCTTCGTCTGTCCGGAAACAGTCATTGACCCCCCACGCGCCTGTCCGCAACCCGAAAAAAGCTGCTGCTCTCTTTTTCCTGTCTCTTCCTTACCTACACAGTAGTAGTCGTACAGTATTTCCTACTATTGTGGCTGGTTTTATTGCTTTGCTTTCCTGCTATTTCCCTCTTCTGGATCCTGCGACGACTCAAAAGGCTCCGCTCCGGAATTTGGCACCACCTACCTATACCTATACCTGCACCACCACACACCGCACCGCACCGTACCGCGCACACCTCGCCTGCACCTCCGCCTCTCCACCACCACCACCATCCTGCCCTGTCAACACATACAGCACCTGTACACGCACACGCACACACCTCCTGCACCACCACCACCACCACCACCATAATCCGACCACCCCTGCCCCGTTGACACCTTGATTGCAGACGCACGCAATACTGCAGGCCAGGAAAAGCATTGAACCAGCTGACACCGTTCTCTTGCCTGCGACCCGTCACCCATCCTACCTCGCGCCCGCCGCGCTTGTCGCTCCCAATTAGTCCTAGTCCCGCAGAGAGCTATTGTCAGATTCACGATGCATCACTCCTAGAAAGACCGCCCCATTTCCTCTTCAGCCCGGCTCTTCACTACCGGCCTTTCACAATTCTTCTACAATTGCCCTCCTCTCTTGCCCTCATATACTACATCCATTCCTCTCTCTGCCACCTCACTCTGCTATCCCCTGCCTGCCGCTTTCTTCCAAGTTTCATTCTTTGAAATCATAAAGCTTCCCTTCCGGCAGGTACCATGACGAGTTAACCCGCGACTACCATTTTCTACACCCACAACAGAACCTATATTTAGGTATCACTTCACCACTCGAATACCAAAGCCGACGTCCATCATGTCGACTTCCTTTTACTCCGCCACTTCCCTCACGGCCTCCCTCGACTACAATGGTGATACTACCATCAAGGCCCGTCGACCCAGGATGCCTTCCCCACAGCCATCGTATGCGCGTGCTATCAACATACCTTCGCGCAACAGTCCAGCATCCTCACCATTCTACCACGAGTTCAATGGCTCCTCCTTACAGTCAACGCCAGAGGGAATGGTTCCCGTCTCACATTCCTCCCTCCCAATACCACCCGCAATGCACCTACCCGAATCGTTGCTCTCGCCGCCGACCTCGACCCCACCGACTTCTTCCCCCTCGGCAATGTCAGAGGCCCTCAGCAAAGGCCCTGGATTGATACGGAGGGTCTCTCGCGGTGCCCAGAACATCCCCAATAAATTCCGGCGCAACGGCACCAATGTTCACCGTGACAGGAGCTCGGGACCAGTGATAATGCGTCGGCGAAGCGACAGCAGGACCGCGGCAGATGGTGCTCTGGATGTCTCGGATTTCGACCAGTATTTCGAAGAGGAGGAGGCCATCGAGGACTTCGGCGAACCCATCAATGCCCTTGGCATCTCTTCCACAAGTCTTCCAACCATAAGCTCAATCCCGGACTCCACCGTCACTGCCCCCAAGCGCAATTCCATACTGGAACAGGGCACTGTTCTCATGAAGGCCACGAAGAAGAAGCAAAAGAGCATCACACTCCGCCTAGACCTTGAAAACGCAATGGTCTACTGGGACGAATCTCGTCCGTCGAAATGCTTCTACATCGACGATGTCAAGGAAATTCGAACCGGCCTTGAGGCCAAGCACTACAGGGAGGAATGCAATCTTTCCGCTGGTCTCGAGCCTCTCTGGTTCACCATCATCTATTCCGACGCATCGCGTTCCAAGGGCAGAATAAAGCAAATGCATTTGATCGCTCGCAGCCAGGAGATCGTCGAGCTGTGGACCCGCACACTCGATACCGTCTCCCGCAATCGCATCAACATGATGGCTGGCCTCCTCGGCTCTGGAGAGAGGAGCGCTAAGCTTGTATGGCAACGCGAAATGAAAAAGAGATTCAACGGAGTCGATCCTGTTGAGGAGAAGGCGTCGATGGATCTCCCCGGCATCATCGCTCTCTGCCGCAGTCTTCACATCAATTGCTCAGAGAACACCTTCCGCTACTATTTTGACAAGGCCGACAGTGACCAAACCGGCAGCCTGGATCAGTCCCAATTTTTGTATTTCGTGCGCCGACTGAAAGAGCGCAAGGATGTGAAGCACGTCTACAAGCGCCTATTGCCAGAGGGCCATACCGAGATGGACAAAGATACTTTCTTTGCATTCTTGCAAGTAGAGCAAGGCATCAATGTTGATGCGGATCTTGATCACTGGACAGCCGTATTTGAGAAGAGTGCGCGGTCTTCGAAGCCAAGGGCAACACCAACCGAGGGCGGCGAAGTTCCGCTTCCCTCGACCATGAATTTTCCCGCCTTCCAGTCATTTTTGACTTCACCAGCCAATTCCTGCTTCATACCCCGATCCGCCAATCTAAAGCATGACCGTCCTCTCAATGAATACTTTATTTCCAGCTCTCACAATACGTACCTGCTAGGTCGCCAGGTCGTGGGCGAGTCAAGCACCGAAGCTTACATCACCGCTCTCCAGAAAGGATGCCGATGTGTCGAGGTCGATTGCTGGAACGGTCGCGATGGAAAGCCCATCGTCAGCCATGGGCGCACCTTCACTACCAGCATCTCCTTCCTCGACACAATCAAGGTCATCAACGAGTACGCATTTTGCGAATCGGACTACCCACTGATCATTTCGCTCGAGGTTCACTGCAACCCCGAGCAACAAGCCATCATGTCTGATATCATGAAAAAGGAATTCGGTTCCAAGCTTGTTCTCGAACCACTGGACGACACTCAGACACTGCCTTCACCCGAGGAACTCAAAGGAAAGATCCTGATCAAGGTCAAGGCTGCAGCAGAGGAGCCCGAAAATCGCGCACTAAATGCTGAGCTTCCCATTCGTCGCCGCGACCGCAGCTTCAGTTCGCCATTCTTTCGCCCACAGCAGCTGAGTGATGCAGGCATTCCCAACTCACCCCTCATTTCCAGCCCACCATCGATGAGCCCACCCGATCGACCCGCGTTTTGGGGCACCCCTCGCACCTCTACAACTTCTACCATTGGAACCATCCCGACTTCGGCTTTCATGAGCTCTGCAGAGGACAGTGACAGCCCCCACACCACGGAACCGGAAGACAAGAAGAAGAAGACCAAATCGCAAACCAGCAAGATCACGCGAGTGCTCGGTGAGCTCGGCGTCTACACGAAGGGTGTCAAGTTCACCAACTTCAAGAGCCTCGAAGCACAGTCGTACAATCACGTCTTCTCGTTTGGCGAGCATACCTTCAATAAACTCATCAAGCCGGCCTCACCGGATAAGCCTCACCTCGAAGAGCACAACAAACGAGCGCTCATGCGGGTGTATCCTGGCTATGACCGTGTAACATCCAGCAACTTCGAGCCACTCGGTTGCTGGCGGCGCGGTGTGCAGATGGCTGCGCTCAACTGGCAAACGTACGATCTTGGCCAACAACTCAACGAGGCCATGTTCTCTGGCGGTGACGATCGGACCGGCTACGTCCTGAAGCCTGCAGAACTTCGCGCCGAAGAGCGGCCTACACCTCTAATCGGCAATAGGAAGCCTCCCAAGAGGGTTGTAAAATTCGCAGTCGAGATCATATCTGCCCAGCAACTGCCTCGCCCAAGGAGGATCGGTCCCGACGCCAATATTAACCCCTACATCGAGTTTGAGATGCATTGCGCCGAGGACATGGGCCGCAATGCCACTGGCGAGGGCGGTCAAGATGCATCAGCTCGAAATGGCCTCTCAGGATTGGGTGAGCCAGTTCGCAAGCGAACACGTATCGTCAAGGGAAACGGTTACAATCCCGAATTCAATGACCGAATCTCCTTGAACCTGACCACTCGCTACCCTAGTCTTGTGTTCGTGCGATGGAGCGTATGGAACTCACGCGACGCTCAGAACCCGGAGCGGGCTCCCCTGGCCACATTCACCGCCAAGCTCAGCAGTCTGCAGCAGGGGTATCGCCATCTTCCCCTATTCGACAGCAACGGCGAACAGTACCTTTTCTCAACACTGTTCTGCAAGATCGAAAAGGAGGAGCCTATGGAGCCTCTGCCAGCGACGATCCCCGAGTTTGTAGACTCTCGAAGGTCATCCATGGAATCGATGAATGCTTCACAAGACCCGGCTGCCCCCCGCTCGAGCCGCAACTACCTCAAGCGGTTGGTCAGTCGCAAGAACAGCGGGAGTAAGCGAAGCAAGGACAAGGAAGAATGCACCATCTCATCCTCCACCACATCGATCAGTCGTAGCAGTACCTTCGACTAATTGTTTTCACCGCGCCAGCCAACAACATCTCGCGGAGTACCAACTTTTGCTCTTCTGCCTGCGTCACCAAAGCAGGGATACCCTTTCTTGTATCATATTTATTTTTCATTTCTTAGGCCCTTCTTCGGCTCGCATCTCACGGAGTTTCGGAATCAAGACATGCGAGGGACCATTTTTTTTACACTACATCACCACGCGCAACACGCCACATCGCGACTCACGCGGGAACGGCCATCACAATCCGTGCACCGCTTTGGGTCGAGAGACAGACCGTGCCACCAACTCCCACGCAGCAATGCCGATATATCCATTCGAAGCTGCCGAGGACGTATTTGCCGAGAGTAGGCAATTGACAAAGCAACGCACGTCACACCATCCGGAAAATCCGGTTTTCTTGTTCTCTTTTGTTTTGTCTTTGATGCATAGCAGCCCAATCGCTTCTTGTTTCATGCTCAAGGTCGCGAAATTATACCCAATCGGTTCCTTGCCGTCACTTTGTTCATTTTGGCGTTATTGTAGGAGGTTAAGAACAACCTCCCCCACACAAAAGATATAGGACTGGGTGGGATATCACTTAGACTTGGCACAGCTTCAGCGCGCTCTTCTCCGTCCGGCCCAAAAAAGCCAATTTTCATTTGTCTCCTTTGTTATCTGCACCTTTCAGTACCCCTCACGATGCCACGACCTCTATTTATTCCCTTTTAGTATCGGCTATGCAGATTCCCTCGAAGGGCTGGCATTCGGCGGCCTCTGGGTTATATCTATTGGGTGGCCATCTGTTCCTCAGTGCTTCAATTCTGTATCTGGCTGGTTTCAAACAATTTCGCTTCTACACCGTCCCACACGGGGGCTGGTACGTCCCGTTGGTGGCATATATGCAGGACATCTATTTTTCAATTTTCAATTTGGTGGCAGAATAGGCACAGCTCCTAGCCCATTTCAAAGGGTCGATGCATTACCTGGCCGGGTACATCAACCGGGAGAGTCTCACGGGGGAGATGAGGAGGAAATGTTACATCTCAAAACAATGAATACCTTTTCATCTTCTCATGTCAATGAGTAAGATTCTTTCCACAACCAGACAATCATGCCTCCTGTTGCACAATGATCTTCTCAAACTCGATCGATCGATCACTTCGATGTATTGACAATTTAGAAAAGGTCCCGCGCACGTACGGACATGACCCACACACGCCTCTATCAATTCCATGATTTATCTCCCAAGCCATTGGTACTACCATGACAAGTGAGACTTCCAGCGATCTTCTCCCCAACCCAGTGATTGACGTCGCACACCCGTTCCGTTTCCGCCCGAGCGCATGTCCCTCTTGTGCCGATCGAGTTTTGAACGACCACCACAGACAACAACCCACGCCATCCCGAACTCCCCGCAAAAAAGTGGCTGGGTGTGCCACTTAGCGGACAGCTTATCTGCACCGCACCTCATGCTCGGTGCTGCTCATTCTTTCTATTCTACGGAGTACTCGCACAACATCATCCAATATTGTCTCGTGCTGCGTGCACTTTCCCATCGTTACAAAAAATGAATACTTTGCTGCTTTGGGTCTAACCCATCGAACGCATCATGCAGCAGCATCTTGCTTTTCTTTTTCCTTTCCTTTCCCCTCTCCAGCCGATACGGGGGACGGGAAGCCTTGCATGAGAAACTCAAGCTCGAGCTCGAGCTCGAGCTCAGCCCCATGCATCCTACACACACACCCTCTCTGACTCTCTCGATCACTCACTCAAGTCTCACACACATGCACTTGGCTTGTACATGCACGCATGCATGGCCGCACGCCTACCTACATCCATGCGAGCCCGCGAGTGAATCTTAAGCGCGATAGCCCGGGGGGGCACCGCTCGCACGCACGGCACCCTACGTAGCTTACTTACTACTTACCCCAAATGTTCGAGCAGCTCTTAGGGCCATGTTTCGTCAGAACGAAGGACGATGGTTGACTTCCTAGTGTGAGATATGTGTGTGTATGTTTCCGCCGCTCGAGTCCCACGCATATTTAGTAGCGAACGAAGGATTCGCTGCGTGTACGTACTCTTACCTACGTATGCGTGCGTGCGCCCTACGGACTGTCTGCACCTGCGCACGCGAAGGGAATGGGATCTAGGAGGAATCGCACGATTTGAATATGTATGTATGTATGTATGTATGTATGTATGTATGTATGTATTTCTGGAGGGCGAACGATGGATTGGGGGGAGTGGAGACGACACGTGGGAGGGAGGGAGGGAGGCTTGGAGCTTGGAGAGGGGAACCTAGTTGTCGGACTACTGGACTGAAGGATTGGAGATGAGGAATGGTGATGGACTGACTGCTGCCTGGAGAGTTTGAACTTTGGAGGGTTTGATGGATGTGGAAGCGTTGTGGTGGAGGAGCTGGGTGGGTAGGTATCGGCATGTGCCGATTGTGTTAGGTAGTTAGATAGGGATTTGTGCGTGCGGATATGGAATTTTCGTTGTCATTGATTCCTTGCCCTGGTCTGCGTTATATAAAATCGATCGATATCAGAACTCCGCTCGTAGCGTGGGTACCTACATAGTGCAAGCATGTCGGACTGGCAGCGGATAGTAAACTGGATTCAATACATTGTTCGAGGCCTTTAAACTATTGGCTAGCTACAATCTACTCCGAAATAGACAGTCCAAGCACAGAAGATACATGAAACTAAATGGCAGCCGGGCCTACCCTCGCGGCTGCAAACCATCAGGGTGTGAATGATACGGAGCAGCAGCAGCAGCCAGCAGCTCACCCAGCTCGCCTGCCCACTCCTCACTCAATCATCAATTATCCACAACACGGCTCGCCCGCCCATCATGCAGGATCAGAAATCAATAATGCGATTACTATCTACACAGCACAGCACTCTTCCCGTCGTTTTCGAGTCGTGTGGCCACAGGTCGATTACGTGGGTGAGATGTACGCTGCACGGCGAGTCAGTGATTTGCATATATTGATTCGTTGGAGAAGGATTCGATGCGTTTTGTTTTTCCCCCTCCTCCCTCCCTCCCACCCGATCTGCGTGTTGCTTTGGTGGGTGTGGAGGACCACTGTGCAGGAACATTACTGTATGGATGGATGGATCGTAGATCGTTTGGTAATGCTGGAGGTCTGGGTTGACATGTCAATATTGACATGCCGTCCCCTCGTAGGCACGTACTGTATGTTTGTGTTTGCACTTCAATGCTCGCAGGGCAGGGTTCGTTTGTAAAGTTGGAAGGGAGATGCCGAACCAATGGGCAAGATTGACTCCACTGCAGCCTCACTTTTTGCTTCTTCTTTCTCCTACACTACACTGGAACGGGCGAGGGACTATTGTATCGAACAGGGACGACGACTCGACGCTCGGCCGATGGATGCTGCTGCTCCCCTTCCCGCCGGCTCAGACCTTCCTTTCCTCTGATTATCTCGCGCAGCTACAGTTTCCACGCTTACTTGCTGCTGCTACGGCTACGGCTTACCACTCGCTCGTATGTGAATAAGACTTGGCCAGATGGAAATACATAACCTTACGTAGGCCCTGCCCTGCCCTGCCCTGCCCTGCCTGGGGTAAGGGAACGTGCGGGTTTGCATATTTAGGTGCGTGCGTATATGTACGTGCATGGGGGAATGGGGAGGGGGGAGGTGCGTGCGCGAGAGGTGAGTGATTATATGCAAGTAATGCGCGCGAAAGATGCGGGCGGGCGGCGGCGGAGGCGGCGAAAGGCGGAGAAGAGAGAGAGGGGGGAATCTGACTGCGATTGGATTGGATTGGATTACGGAGTACTTGTCTTGGTTTGTTTGCACGGCGGAAGATGTCGATGATCGGAAGATGCTTAGATGCCTAGGAGGGTGGTGATGGGAGATGTTGAGGTTATGCAGTATTGTGCAATGGTTTCAGTGTCTATGCGTTAACCTACATTCATTTGCCTGGTTTTTGCCTTGACGTTTTGTTCATCTCGCATCTCGCTCAAGCTCGGTCTGATGTGATTTGCGGCTGAGATATGTTTGTTGCTTTTTGGCTGGCTTGTCTGTTTGGTTGGTTGGCTTGCCTGCATGGTGGGTTTTACGACATATGCACGTATAGATTCTCCTGCTCCAGGACAGATCGTTCGTACGACGTTCGGTACCTCAATGCGGCTCCCAGAGTGGGCATTCGGTGCTCCGTACTGTTGGATGAACATGGCCAGCATGGTAACGTTGAGACAAACTTGCAGTAGGGATAATCTTCCGTACAAGACTCCACCCTGGGTTGAGGTGAGTGCAGTGGCGGACCGTACGACGCTGCTGCAGTTTGCCATCTCGCAGCTGTATTGAAAAGCATTCATGCACCATGCACAATGGGAGAAAGGACCTTCCGTCCAGTGCCGTGAGATCTCAGCTGGATGTTGGTACAGAAGGGGTCGGTGAGAATGCAACATCACCTGCAGCTGTTCACCTCCCACCGCGGTGAATCGAACGGATTGAGCCCTTCCCGTGAGTATGAGGGTGTTGTGATGCCAGGATCATCGCTCATATTGATTGATGCTCGGTGTTGCCTTCGGATATCCGCTTGGTTCGATGCTTGGATGCATATTGTGGGATGCATATACGGGTTTGATATTCAATCTGCTGGGGCCAGGAACGTGCTGCTGCAAGCATACAAACGCGGATCTTTCCTCCGAGCGTATCGTTTCCTCTGACGCGGTGAGCATCCATCTCAACATGATGCAGAAGCTAAGATGTGCGGGAAACTATTACCCCAAACTTTCATATTGCATCTCGGAAGTCGAAACACCTCTGATTTGAAAGCCCCCTCATCCAGGTATGGCGGACTGATGCGTGATGCAGTTGAACGTGCGTAGATCACCAGCTGACCTGTGTCTTCTGATGAACAGACAAACATAGATCTTATTCCAGAAGCACGTTGTCTGTTTGGATTTGGATAGCCGCGCATCAAGGCAGTCCTGATCGGTGACTCGGATGTCGCTGGCGAGAAGCTTGACTTTGATATCTCACCCACGCTTCGCACTACATCCAATTGGCAACAACTTACTTTCAAGTTAGCATCTCCTCGTTCTGAATTGAATAGAGCTTTCTTCATCTCCGTGGAGACAGCTCATGCTTACAGGTCATGTCGATCACCATTTCGACTCAGGTCGCTGCAGGAAAGAATGAAAGCAGCATTCTCTTAGTCACATACCGGCAAGTCTTGCTGACCTTCCACGCAGCCAAGAATTCCATGCTTGATGTATAATGATTGATCGTAGGTAAGCTTGCTGACCATTCGTGCTTGACGTCCTATCCGCCCCCGTGCGAGCTTCACGTTTCGTTGCGCCATCAATGGTATACATGCAGCTGCAATATCCGCATTCGCATCTCAGCGCCTCTGCCGCTTTTTTGAACGGGGTCACACGATCAAGTCGTGCCTAGCTGCATTATTGCCAACACTGCGAGAGAGCAATGCTATGGGCAAGGATCCAGATATCAGAATCCCAAGCTGCACGTTAAGGGTCTAAGCCGACACTAGCAACTCAGATCTCGCGAACCTTTGCCGTACACGATGGACGCAGGACGATCATGTATTCTTCCACGTAGACGTGTCACCACAGGACATCGCCGCTCCCAAACACGTGAATGCACGACCTCGTAAGAGACGTCCGTAGCTCTGATCGCGTGCATTTGCCCAGCAAGTGGGGGTCCTCTTAGTCCTAGATCTCCGAGGTTGCAAGCGAGAGTCGTACAGTGATCATGCATCTTAGCGAGAGAGGGAGAAGTTGGAAGCTCGGTCTGCCGGCAACTCTGTTTAATGGTAATCTCTTGATTGTCAAAGACAGTAATCTGCGAGCTGTCATCTTTCGCGCCTAAAAGTGCTGTCACTTCCTCGGTAGCATTTGATTGCTGACGTTTCTGGATACACATGCTGGTGCGAAGAATGCCTTGATTCTCTCCTCCACTTTTCAAGCTGGCAATGCTGTATATCATGCGCACAGACTCCATATATCTAACGTCTATCTCGCCTGTATGTACTCTGCTTGTAATCCTGTCCGTAATACTCCATGCGAACCGGCCCCATTAATCACAGAACCATAATACCATGCAACCGATTGCTCATGGTCCAGGATACTTTTGAGTTGTTGTTTTTTTCGAAATTCGACGCCCTTCCCTTTCGCACTAACTGATGCACCCCGCACGCGAAATGAATATGCTCTGTGATTGATCAGCCGGCCAGTCCCGCATGCTGCACGCACGCCTACTTTCAACTCTGACCCGTTTTTGATGTCCGTTGAAATGCCCGCTTTCCGGGGGCGGCCAGCGTGGGGAGACACGACCGGTTGCCTTCCGGCGATATTGCTGGCATATTAAACCCATATTACGTTTTTGCCAGTTGAGCAGTTCGTTGAGGGCAAGCGAGGGGGAAGTACCGTTCATGTACCGCTTTGTACTGTCTAAGTAACGGTCGCGTATTGCTGAACAAAGAAGCCACGAGAGGAAATGCGTAGTGCAATCGGCTGGCCCAGACTCACGGTTGCGAGAGGGGAAAACCTAGCTCGACCTATGGTTCTTTTGGAGATTCCCATGTTCACATAATTAAAATTGCTGATAGAGCTCGAAGTCGGTGGGGTGACTGGATGGCTATGGTCTGGACTCTCTGAGCTGGAGCAATCGTGAGATTCTAACGTGATCGTTGTGAATGTTCGGACAGGCGTATCCGCCAATTTGTAGTATGTTTTCTTTACACGATGACTAATGTGAATAGTTGACCATCGAACAGTACCTACATTAGTCAAATATATGGAACCGAAGAGTCGGAAGCTCAGAATGTGAATTGGAGAGATGCTTGTGCTCGAAAGTAGCCTAGTTTTATATCGCCGTCCTGCCTTTCTTACATACTTCTCTCTCATGACCTGATGTCTTGACGGTACAGGTATAGGAGATGAAATTAGATGAGAGGACGGGAAGGGACGATGTACCAGGACTACTACATCCGACTGGATTCATCGAACTGTTTCTTCTATATGCCTACGCGGGTGTAAATCGTAAAGCGTTCGATGAAGTCTAGGTATAAGCCATCATTCGGGAGTAAAGTGTGCCGAATCGTGAAGTTTACTGAAAAGACAGATAAAAAAATTCCACGGCAAATATTCGAGTAATCTCAGTGTTTCAAAGACTAGAATGCCATCAATTCCGTTAGGCTCTGCGATAAGTATAATCCGTACAGGTGCGAAGTCGCACGCACGAGCTTGAACTTCAATAAGCGGGTGTAGATCATATCGTGAGAAAAGTCTCTAGGGCTTGAAGAGTTTGTTCTTGACAACAAAGGCATATTGTAGCAGAAATTGCCTTTGACCTGTCCTTCAGAGATCTGATGTTGTACGGTAAGAGGTAGGAGGCAGAGTAGAGGTAGACTCTAGAGAAGTAAGAGAGACAGCCTTGCCAAGATTTCGAAAAGCTCCGACTACCGACAGCCCACCATGACCATTACACCCGCACCCACCAACACCAAGACTAAACCTTGACCTCTCACTACCGTCCTTCAACATTTTTTTCCAACAATCGCACCGACAACCCCAACCGAGCTTGACAACCTGCATGCTGGCATGGTATGTGGGCTCTGCCTGACCAACTGAACACCTACTAGGCCCTTGGGGTAAAGCGATACTTGCAAGGATTACACGCGGTCGAACCCTCCCAAGCCACTCGCAGGAATTCCCCACGATCATTATTTGCCCTTCCGACTACGCATACCTACCCGGCCACCATGGAAGGCGCATTCACCCACATGGGTAACCACCTGGTATCCGACTCCGCCGCAACTATCAATGCAGGTGCCGGAGACGATGAGAGCATCCTCGACGGCGATCTCTCCCGTGGTACACTTACCGGATCGCGAAGGAGGCGAATGGATGACGATGAAGAGACGGACCTATATGATGATGACGATATGGAGAGCATGGTCAGCATGCCTGTAGATGGAGCCAACGGAAGGCAGGGAATCAAGCCTGAAGAGGAAGTCGAGCTTCCTGCCCATGCTTGCGCGTAGGTCTTTGGCCTGATGTTGATTGTCACGGTCAGCTAATTGTGGGCAGCTATTGCGGGATTCATAATGCTGGCAGCGTCGTCAAGTGTCTCGCCTGCAGCAAGTGGTTCTGCAGTGCCCGCGGCAACACTTCATCCTCACACATCATCAACCACCTTGTCCGCGCTCGCCACAAGGAAGTCCAGCTACACCCCCAGTCCTCGCTCGGTGACACAATCCTCGAATGCTACAACTGCGGTACAAAGAACGTATTCTCGCTCGGTTTCATCCCCGCCAAGTCGGACACCGTCGTTGTCTTGCTCTGCCGCCAGCCATGTGCATCCATGCCCTCTCAGAAAGACATGAATTGGGATACCTCACGCTGGCAGCCCTTGATCGAAGACCGCTCGTTCCTCTCATGGCTGGTCCCTCTGCCATCTGACCAGGAACAGCTCCGCGGCCGCCATCTGAGCCCTCAAGTGATCGCGAAGCTGGAAGAGCTGTGGAAGGACGATGCGAATGCAACAATCAAGGATTTGGAGAAAGGAGCAGGACAAGAAGAGTTGATCGCAAAAGTTCTACTTCGCTACGATGATGCATTTCAATACCAAAACGTCTTTGGGCCTCTAGTGAAGATCGAGGCTGATTACGACCGCAAATTGAAGGAGTCCCAATCGCAAGACCAGCTTGTCGTACGTTGGGACATGGCACTTAACAACAAGCATACTGCCAGTTTCATTCTGCCAAAGCTCGAGCTCGGCGACGTCAAGCTCGCGGTCGGTGACGAAATGCGCCTACGTTATACGGGAGAACTCCGTCCTCATTGGGAAGGTGTCGGCTACGTTATCAAGATCCCGAACAATCAATCCGACGAGGTCACCATCGAATTGCGAACAAAAGGCGATCACAAGTCTGTTCCTACAGAATGCACCCACAACTTTAGCGCCGACTATGTCTGGAAGGCCACTTCCTTTGATCGCATGCAGCATGCAATGAAGACTTTCGCAATCGACGAAATGAGTGTCTCGGGCTACATCTTCCATCGTCTGCTTGGTCACGAGGTTGCATCCGCGCCTATGAAAACGAATATGCCCCGAAAATTCAGCGTTCCGGGACTCCCTGAGCTCAACAGCAGTCAGATCAACGCGGTTAAGAGCGTGTTGCAGAAGCCTTTAAGCCTTATTCAGGGTCCTCCAGGAACGGGCAAGACCGTCACATCTGCTACGATCATTTACCATCTCTGCAAGATTAGCGGCGGCCCCGTCTTGGTCTGCGCCCCATCGAACGTTGCTGTAGATCAATTGTGCGAGCGAATCCATCTCACAGGTCTGAAGACGGTGCGTGTCACTGCCAAGTCCAGGGAGGATGTCGAATCATCCGTCGGGTTCTTGTCACTTCACGAGCAGGTCCGCATGAATGATACCAACGTCGAGCTCAACAAATTGAACCAGCTCAAGAGCGATGTTGGCGAGTTATCCAGCCAGGATGAGAAGAAGTTCAAGCAACTCACCCGCGCTGCTGAGCGAGAGATTCTCAATGCGGCAGATGTCATTTGCTGCACTTGCGTTGGCGCCGGTGATCCCCGCCTTTCGAAGATGAAGTTCAGAACCGTACTGATCGATGAATCGACTCAGTCAGCGGAGCCCGAATGCATGATTCCCCTTGTCCTGGGTTGCAAGCAGGTCGTCCTTGTTGGTGACCACCAGCAATTGGGGCCAGTCATTATGAACAAGAAAGCCGCTACTGCTGGTCTGAATCAGTCCCTATTCGAGCGCCTGGTCATTCTCGGCTGTTCTCCCATTCGCCTCCAGGTCCAATACCGTATGCATCCCTGTTTGTCGGAGTTCCCATCCAATATGTTCTACGAAGGATCACTCCAGAACGGTGTTACTATGCAGGATCGCGTGCGTCGCGATGTTGATTTCCCCTGGCCGGTTGGAGACAACCCTATGATGTTCTGGTCAAACATTGGCGCTGAGGAAATATCGGCGTCTGGTACTTCATACTTGAACCGTACTGAGGCCACGAATGTAGAGAAGATTGTCACTCGCTTCTTTAAAGCAGGTGTGCAACCAAGCTCCATTGGTATAATCACGCCCTACGAAGGTCAACGTAGCTATGTCGTGAGCTCTATGCAAGCAACTGGCAGCTTCAAGAAGGAGAACTACAAAGAGGTCGAGGTAGCTTCAGTTGACGCGTTCCAGGGTCGTGAAAAGGACTTCATCATTCTATCCTGCGTTCGATCCAACGACCATCAGGGTATCGGTTTCTTGAGCGATCCGCGTCGTCTCAACGTTGCTCTTACACGTGCTAAATATGGTCTTGTCATTCTTGGAAACCCCAAGGTCCTTTCGAAGCACCCGCTTTGGCATCATCTTCTGCTCCACTTCAAGGAACGCAACTGTCTAGTCGAGGGACCGCTGACCAATCTCCAAGTGTCACTCCTACAGTTCAGCCGCCCTAAGCAAACCTACCGTGGCCCCCAGCGCTACCAGATGGCTTTCCAGCATGCTAGCAACGCCGCCAACCCACGCCAAAATGTCAATGGCGGTCGTCCTCCTCGTCAAGAGTACAATGACAATGGCTCTATCGTTGGATACATCCCTGACGATGTATCCTCTGTCCACTCATCTGCCATCGGAGGTGTCGGCGTGCCTTCCAACTACCCCCAAATGTTCTCGAACTTCCAAGAGAGCTGGCCGCTTCCTGGCCGCGGCGGGTCAGCTCCCAAGGGCAGGGGTCAGGGAGTGGCTGGAAGCGTTGCGGGAGAGTCCATTGCAGCAAGCGAGCTCACCGACGATAGAAGCAGCGTCGCAAACGGCACAGGTGGTATAAGCTTGACCGGACTCAGTCTCAATGATTATGGCAAGCCGACATCCCTGAGTCAGTCGGATCGCCTGAACCGCTTTGTAGAGTCTACACGTCGCAATGAAGGAAACCCCACTGGCTTCGGAGGCAATCGTGGACCTCGCGGTCTTGGTGCATTTGACGACGACGATGCCCGGAGCGTATCCACAGCATTTGCGAGTCAGATTGGTGGAGGCAACTATGACTGATTGGTTACATTCGAAGCCAGAACAGGAGAATCATCTGCTGTACTGATAAGTGTAAAGATAGCGACTGATCTTCATTCCGACCTCCCGACCTCAAGGGCGTGTGCGCCTACTTCCTGGTGAATCAACAGTCGGCCATGACGCCATTGAACCAACAACCGGGTTGTTCATAAAAGGGACTCTTGTTGGCAGCCTAGCAACGACATCGATATCACACCCCTCGCCCTCCCTGTGGCTCTTAGACAACTAGTTTACGTTGCCTGATCACGGCTCGTCCAAAGCACGGGAGAGATATATCTCACTCTAGGATCACACACCCACCCGTTCCAGCTATGCCAATGGTGATGCACGACTAAGCCCGCATATCTTTATATGCTCAAGCATATTTGTCCATCGATTTTATCCAGGAACGTGGATATGAACTTGGCGAATCGCATCACCGGTGGAATGGGTCGAATGCTATCGGAACAAGCAATCGCGCTGACCGATACCACTTAATTCAAGATTGGACGTTTTCCGGCTTTTACAGCTACTACAATGTTATGGCGTCTGATATTTCACAATTTGGAGGTAAGAGAAGAAAACACGAAAACCATACTCTATGTAGTCATTTCTGAAATTGAACCTGCTTGTCATACATAAGAGAAGATACGTGATGCAGTCGTGAACCTGTTTCTGGATCCAGCGTACTACTAACGATAATTTACACATTAGATTCCCGGATCGAGCACTACAGATGATTCAACCTTGCATTTCATGTCTGACGTTGTCGTGCGGCAGTTCGAGACATCCATCACCTCCCTGCATTTCATGATGGCCTCCATCTCCATACAGTTCGCGCCTATCCTCATTACTCTGCATCTCATGGAAAACGTTTGACTCGTCCAGCTCGGCTGACGGGGCCTTCTTCAAGGACGCTTCCGAATCTCCGATGGAAGAAGCATCACCAGAGGCCGATTGACTCCAGTGTGCACGAATAAGGTTCCACCTTGCCAGCAAGAATCCCAACGCCAGCAGGGAGATCCCTCCCGCCGCGGCACCGATCCCTATGCCTGCCTTCGCGGCAGCCGATAGTTCCCCTGCGCTTTTAGTGTTAAGCACTCCCCTCAAGCTTCCGATGACCTGTGTATTATTCGACGTCATCGTTGGAGCAGGTACGTTCAGTGTCTGCTGCACAGGCAAAGGGGTCCACGTTGGCGCTATTATTTCGGCATCGATACTGCTGTTCGGGTCACAGCATAGTCTTGACTTGATACAACACCAGCGGCGCGAGTCGATGGCCCCACTGCAGGGCGTCATGCCAATAGCATTGCCAGGTTCCTATTGAGTGGGACAGCAAGGGCCCCAGTGTTAGTCATGCACTGTTTTGCTTTGCAGGTATTCAATTCGCCAGGGGGACGGACCCTCCCCAAAACAACGACATGAAGCCTTTGACAGGGCTGAGGGGGTTCAAGAATGGAAGGAAATTGAACAAAAGATGAACAGAAACTCACGGTCATGCAGACACTCGGACAGGCCCCTTCTTCCTTTGTGATGCAGTGACCCCTCCAATAGTTAGTTGCATTGTTCCCGTCGCTATCAACGTAAATGGTCGCGCATAGGCCGTTGGGGAGACACTCGTCGCTCGTGCCGTCTGTTACGACTACTCTGGGATTCCTCGACCGGTTAGCGTAGCAGCAGATGGTTGGATGATTGCGGCATGGAGCAAAGCCGGGTACATAGCCGCCAGTGGAATTGTAGCATGCGTCGACGATAGGGAGCAAGCTGGCTGCTGTGAGGATGAGGGTAGTAGTGAGGAGAGGTCTACGGGTCCTTGGGACAGCCATAGCTTCAACTTGTGTAATGGGGCTAGGGATTGGTCGTATCTTTGTTTTGTCGTTCTGTTGCCGTGGGCTCAGGATGTCCTTAGTCTCGTCGTTGCTCACGATAGGCTGTGGAAGTTATGAAAGGATGACAACCAGAAAAGCTGCCAGCTAACCCGCGGACACACTGCATTTATGAAAGAATTGCACATTGAGCATGTCGTACATTCATTGAATATCCGAGGGAATCGCATTAATACTTGCCGCGCCGACTGCAGATGAAATCAACTTGAGGTGGAAAGAAGAGCATACGGAGAGATGGCTTTATCTTCAAGCCAATCAACATACACTAGGCATCGCGAAATGATGCTCAAAGCAGACATATCACGGAAATACACAGGACGATATTCTACGAGGCAACAGTTTCACAGCCTTTAACCGCAAACCATCTGTAAGGCTGCCGCACATTGCGTTTTGTCGGTGATTGGAAGCTTGCATTCATGACCCCCTGAATGAGACGGACCCCAATTGACTGCGTACATACGAGTCCGTGGCAACGAAGTCAATCTCAATGGACCGAGATTCTCAACAACAGTTCTATTCGAGTAGTATCAGGAGAACGGTATATCTATTAACTGACTTCTCCAATGTCTATACAGCTAGCTTAACATACAGAGCAAACTAAATCGACTGAACTTCGGTTCCCAAGGACTCGGTAGACGTTACCGCAAACAACGACTTAGAGTCCCCAGAAGATATACCTACCACGTGAAAAAAGCACCCGCCTCCACGGAAATCCCAACAATCAAAATCTTCTGCAAGTCCCGAACGAAAGTCCATTCAGGAACGCGAACCCAAGATTTCCATACGAGTAGCTTGGTTCCCGCCAGGTCCGAATAATCAGGGAAGAGGGATCAGATAAGATCTAGAACTCTCCCCCGGTTATCGATTAGCAGCAACCTACTCTGCCTCGGCAATATGCAAGCAACCGCGACGACGACGATCACCCCTCCTCCACGGGATTCCCCCAACGTCGAGTACAACCTCCTGCCTTACCCCAGTCCTACAGTGCAGAGAAATGTGATCCTTTTTCTTTTTCCTCGCACATACATACACACCTTGAATCCCCCAAGCTTGGAATTGCGATTATAGAATGATACCCGGATCCTAGAGGGGGACATTGCAATTACGATTCAATAGGTACAACAACGTACGTGATCAATTGAGCACCACAAGGGAAATAATGTCGTCGTTGTCCAAATTACCGCCTCCTAAGGCTATTCTCTTTGACATTGGCGGTGTCTGCGTAAGTCTTTGTCTTTAATGTCTTTTCCTATACCTCGTCCCTATATCTCGTCCCTATATCTCGTCCCTATATCTCGTCCCTATATCTCGTCCTCATCTTTCCTCTACTCCCATTCATACTTCCCAGTACCTTTCCCTCCTCCCCCTTCTCAACCAAACAAACCCCCAACTCTACCCCCAAAACCCCTACAGCAACACTCCCAACCCTCACCCCAACATTAACATTCCCACCAGGTAATATCCCCCTTCCAAGCGATCCTCGACTACGAGCGCGCCCACAACATCCCAACCGGCTACATCAACCACGCGATCCAACTCGGCCCGCACGACACAGGAGCCTGGCAGCTCATTGAGCGCGGCGACGTCGTCCTCAACGACGCCTGGTTCGCCTCCTTCAAGGCTCAACTCTCCAACCCGGATCACTGGTCCCGGTACTACCTCCGCTCCTCCTCCTCCTCTTCCTCCACTGGCGGTGGATCCGTCCCACCAGTCCCAGACATCGACGCAAAGAAACTCTTCTGGAACATGATGCGCACGAGCCGCGCGCCCGATCCCTTCATGTACCCCGCGCTCAAGAAGCTCGGCGCCAGCGGTCGCTTCGCCCTCGGCGCGCTGAGCAACACGGTCGCGTACCCGGATGGCATCGTGGACGAGGAGGGGAACCTGTTTGAGAAGGGGCTTGTGCACGACCAGGACGAGGGGAATCCGCATAGGGGGGATTCGAGGGATATCAAGGATTGCTTTGATGTTTTTGTTAGTAGTGCGCATGTTGGGGTTAGGAAGCCGGATCCCAAGGCGTATGAGTTGGCGGTTAGGGAGCTGGATAGGGTGGCGAGGGGGAAGGGGTTGGGGGGTGTGACTGCGGAGGAGGTGCTGTTTTTGGATGATATTGGGATTAATCTCAAGTGGGCGAAGAAGAGTGGTTTGCGGACTATCAAAGTGAACCTTGGGGAGACGAAGGATGCCGTCCGTCAGCTCGAGGAGCAAACGGGTTTGCAACTCTTACCCGACAACGGTAGAGCTAAGCTATAGAAAGAAAATAGAAGAGCTATCAAGAATCATCAAATCATCACACAGAACTGCAGGGAAGGAGTTCAAATGTGAGAGCACGAATTGCGGTTTGCTGTGAATAGCAGGTGGATTCTATGCTACAGTCATGAATAATGATTCTAGAATCTGTCGGATATGCATTCCGCTTAAATGCACATGTTCCGCCCATATATGTAGCTCATTAGGAGCTTCCGTTGCCCATATTTCCTGCGATTCCTCCCAAAGGATATCCCCTTTCATTTAGTCCCAATGCCTTACATAATATCGACAAAAGAAAGTAAGTTGGTGGATGAGTGGACTTTGGTCCCTGATCTCTAGAGGTCCAAATCTGAATGGAGCAAAAGTGCTCTGTTTGGGCCTGAATAGGTCTCGGCCAGGGATGTAAACGCATATGCAATGACCAATAGCCTTGTCGTGGTCTTCGAATCCAAATAACGCCTATTTATCAAAAAGTATTCCGGCACCTGCCTGGTATATCCCGCGAAAGAATTGTTTAACTGGGAGAAGAAGAAAAAGAAAGAAAGAAAATGTGCCCGCCTAATTGTTCAATCGTCCTTTACGCTTGAACTGACATAGCCATCGTCAATGTCCTCGGGATCTGCCAACCCGACGAGGGTCTTGCTAGCATCGAGGCATTGTTCAATGACACGGGCACGAATCTTGTTGGAGAGGCCGCTGCGGCGGCCAGTAGCATGCCCAATCCACATGCGCAAAGAGCTTGCCAGACGCTCCAGACCAGCGCTGCTCTCAAACTGTAGGGATGGGTTGTTGATGAAGTGCCTTAGCACTTTGTAGCCAGCGACAAAACTGAGCAAAGTGGTAGTGGCTTCTGGGAAAGACAGGTTGTTGACGGTAAGCACCGCACGGGGACGAGCTTGAGGGTTCAGACACTCGACCAGGGCAAGGCATTTGGCAAGTGTGAGCGCATTCTGAACATCGGCGGGCAGGGCGTCGTTACTGATCAGGTTGACAAACTTGACGGAGACGCTCTTGTTCTCCGCTTGTTCTGGAGTGGAGGGAAGGGCGGCAAATGCAGTCGCGATGCGGTCCGTTCGGTTATCATCCAGGACGACAGCCTGCGCTGCAAGAGCTCGAATGCGGGCCTGGGAGGTGGGCGGCGCCGTCCGGCCAGCCAGCTCCAATTCCCGCTTGACACTGTCCTTCACAGTCTTGCCCTTCGAACCAAGGCAACCAATAAGAGCCTTTCGGGTCGCATGGCTAGACCACCAAGCTGCAAGAGCATCAAGTGGTGAAGAGATGGCAAAGTCTTCGACGACGCCGTCCATTGACTTGTCCAGTGTGGTGTTTTCTGCACTGGGTTTGTTCCAAGCCAAGTTGTAGGCACGCTGGACGATGCTGGGAATCAACACCTCGTCGCACTCCATCTCAAGGAGCGCAGCAAGATGCGATGGTAACTGATCGACATCCGAATTCTTGGAAGATGCGTTTTTCGCGACTTTGTGCTCTGTGCGGGCAAGGTTCCAGTACCGACGAGCCAACATGGCGCTCAAGTCCTCCAGAATCTTCCAACCACCGACACGGGTGTTCGCAAGTTCACAAAGCAAGACTCGAATGTGCAGCGCCTTCAGCATAAGAAGGGCTGGAGTGTCAGGCAGGGTTCCGGATGCCATCAGAGTAAGGACCAGGCGGCTTTTGCTGATCTCAGCGTCGCCTCCGGTGAGTTGAGCGTCCAAAGCGATTAGCCAAGCCTTAACTCGAGCAGCCTCTTGCTCCTTGGTGATGCCGAATAGGAAAGCATATGCTGGCCAACCGATGATCTTGCGAGTGCTGAGCTTGAGGGTCTTCAAGGCCAAAGCGGCGACCTCGAGAAGGAAATTATGGCGAGGAACCCATACCGTCTGGATAGCAGTCAACCAGGCCTTGCGGCGCACTTCGACGGGAGACGCGAGTGACGGAGCACGGGACAGGAGGATTGCGGGAGGAGCCTTCTTCTTAGGTTTGGAGCGGAAGTCGAGAAGCGGTGCGATGATGTAGAAGACTGCGCCAAATACGAGCAACAACTTGGCGAGTGGCAACTGAGCAGAGGCAGCGCCCAGCGAAACGCGTGGTGCGAAAACAGCGGCGAGGTTGAATGGCAGAGCGAAGAGTCCGCGGCCTTCGGGCTCCTCCTGCGATTGCTCCCGCTCGACGAGGCCTTCCATGATCATCAAGCCAGCCAACGAACCAACCATCAATTTGCCCATCATTGCGCTGCTGCGTCGGCTGTTGACCATCGGTGGACCAGCGTGAGTGGGTCGGCCCGGGCCGTTCGAGTATTGTTGGTATGCGGCAGCCTGGGGAGCATAGTGAGGCTGTGGTGGGAGTCCGCGATGAAGGTTTGCCATGCTCTCTGGCACTGGGATCATGCCTTGCGGTGGGCCGGCCTGCTGCATGGCGGCGTGGTGTGCAAATGGGTCGTCGTGATATCGGCTTCCGTCCGGAGTTCCCACCGATCCGTGCAAGGCCATTGGGCCCGATATGGCCATCTTCTCGTAACTATCCAGTCTACCTTTGAGCGTTCCGACCTCCTCTTGCAAGCGCTTGTTGCGCTTCTCCAGATGGCGGATGTACTCGGTCGCTTTCGACAACACGGTGGCTTTGTTGAGCTTGTGGGCAGGGGTGAGGCCTTCCAGGTCCTCTGGGTCGTCGTCTTCTTCATTGCCACCACCGGGGCGCGACATTACTCGCAGGCTGGGTACACTGTCTCGGAGTGCAGCAATCTTATCGTTGAGATTCGTCCTGTACCTCTTCTCGATCATGTTGTGGGCCGTCTTCTTCACGGGAGGCTGCTTCTCCTTCTTGTCCGATGGCTCTGGTTCGGTCTCTTCGGAGGACGACTTTCGCTTCTTTGTGTTCTCGATACTGGGTTCTGGCGAGGACTGTGCGGATGAGGAGCTCGTTCGGCCATTGTTCACGGAAGACGGGCTGTGCTGCAGGCTAGGCGTGGACAGAGGAGGAGCGGGAACGGAAGCCAATCCGTGGTGACCGAATGCCTGTGGGGAGAATAGGTTCCTGTCGCCTTGTTGCTGTTGCTGGTCCCAGAGAGGTGGCGAGTAGAATCCGTGTTGCTGTTGGCCATCACCTGTGGAAGGAGAGCTCAGAGCGGTTCCGGCGAAATCGAACGCGGTGGGAGGCACTACGCCTTCGCCAAAACTGAAAGGCACTGTGCCGAGATGTGTAGCGGGGAGGGGTGGCGCCGACATGGCACTAGATTGCATGTCCACGGAAGTCTGAGGTAGTTGGGGGATCTGGCGGCGGTTGAAGAGGGGAGTGCGCTGGTCGGGCTTAAGGAAGCAGACGGGCCCCTGAGGGTTCAGAGGTTTCGCGTCCCGAGGCTGCGGCTGAGCCTGGCTCTGGTTTTGTGGTTGAGGTTGAGGTTGAGGTTGGGCTTGTTGATGCTGCGACGAATTCGGGTCCCATTGCATCCATTCGTTCCAATCGTTTCGGGTGAAATCTTCAGGGGCAGGTGCTGTGAGGGCCATGTCGTCGCCCGAGGTGGTGAGCCAAGGGGCGCGCTCGGCATTTGTGAAAGCGAAGTCGCCTGGGAGAGGGAGGTTGTTCATGATGGCCTTTTTTCTAAGCAGGGGCGAGGCTGCTATTGTGTTGTTAGATCGGGGACTCGGGGAGGGTTTGAAAGCATCGAAGATGCAGTATGGTCCGACCTGGTGAGGGATGGTGGGTTAGCGCAAAAGACCAACAAGCGATGACAAGTGAAAAAGCAACGAAGTAGTCGAGGACATACGGCGACCTTTTCGAGTGCAAGTCCGTCGTCTAGGACAGTGTTAGGCGAGCGTGATTCGTCCATGGTGGCCATGGCGAATGCAGTGACGGTTTGGGGGGTCTTGGGGGTAAGTGGAGGAGTAGGTGGCGGGTGTATGTACAACACCGAATGGCGATTCCGGGTTGTAACAAGAGGGAAGAGCCACACCCGGGCAGATGGGATTGAAGACAACAGAGGCAGTGGGCAAAGGGAGGGAAGGAAACAGTAAATGGATAGCGGGATATGATATGGTGTGGAAGAATTGACGTGGAAGGGGAAAGCAAAAGGTGACGAGGGAGCGGGCGTGAAGGAGAGTAGGGTATGTCTTACCAGCAGGCGACGAGGGGAAGGCAATCAATCAAATCAGTTCATGGCCTTCTCTCTCGAAGAAAGATCAGACGAGCGCCGTGGAGGTTCCTCTCGAAAAGGGAAGGGGAGGGATGGGGTGGAAGGGTCGGTGGGAGCCTGAAGGGATGGGATGCAGCCGAGTGCGACGACGGAAGATCGGGGGTGGATGAATTGGGCGGTCTCGTGATCCGTGATTTGGTAGAATGGCACTGCACTGCTTTTCCGTATTATACAGTAATACTGTACTCGGTACTCCGCACTGGTGGGTGTATGAGTATGGAAAAGGAAATGCGGACCGATTGAATGGGAAGGGAAAAATAGAGTAGAGCGTGCAGGTTGCAGGACTCAGAGACGCAGTGTTACAGGATAGGGAATGAAAGATACAGGGGTCCAGTCCAGAGTATGCGTATGGAATATGGGAATAGAGTTGGATGGTCGAGTGTAGTTCGTAATAGAAATGGTGTAATGATAATGATGGTAATGATGCCGATGCCGATGATGATGGTGATGACGATGGAGATGATGCGAGTTGTTGGGAACGGTGGTGAATGGCGACGAATAATTGGAGAGGGTGAAGCGGTCCAGTGGTCCAGGTGGAAGTGAATGGGCGAGTGTGGGATTGTGGGATTGTGGGATTGTGGGACGGAAGAGAGCGAAAGATCGAATGATTTATGGCGTGATGAGGGAAGGGAACGAGGAAGTAGTTAGGGAAGGAGCGAGGGGGGGGGGAGGGTGTGTGTTTATTATTTAGCAGAGAGAGAGAAGGAAGAGGAGAGGCGGGTAGGGTAGGGTTTGGGGGGGGTGTTGGGTGTTAGGCGTGGTAGGGTAGGCACGGTAGGGTAGGGTAGGGGAAGTGCTCGGTCCTTAGCCGGGGCAGGATGAGTGGACGAGTAGACGAATGGGTGAGTGGATTCAGTACCGACGCTTATTCCATCGTGTACCGATGCAGGAGAAGGAAGACAATGGAGAAGAAGGGTTCAAAGGTGAGAGAGAGCACCCACTGCACACACGCCACGCCTCCACAGGATGAACGAATATTGGCGATGTTAATCAAGACGAATTGACGTGTGCGAGGTAGTTGAAAGGAGGTTATGTTATGGCGACTCGTACAGTAGTTATAACTACCCAAGTATTGGACAAGATGGGGAGGTCGCCGGTCGTCTTCTTAGCAGGACGGTATGTCGCCGAATAACTAGAGTTCAAAGCAAGATCAAATGGAAATGAAGAGGAGGGAGAACAAGTGGAAAGAATGAGAACCGTAGATACCTAGACACACAGGAAAAAGGATAGAATAGATACAATTGAAGAAGGAGTGTGGAAGTCGCCGTAGTGATACGAGTATATGATACTCATAGTCGTGCTGCAGTTACTCATGGTTTGATTGATTATTGAGTGACAAGAAGTGACAAGAGGCGGCGTTACAGACAAGCCATCCCCGTCCAATAGGAAACCGCCTTCAACATTGGCGCAACCACTTGACACAACTCTACACACTTCAGACAACTCTAGACTCTGGGGCATCTCTTGGGACCTTCTTACAATTCAACTCGGAAGACGTCTTTGACACCTTTTGACACTTTGACATTTCGACTAATTAAATGAACCAATCTCCATCTCTTCTCATTTAGATCATTTCTACAGCCGGCTTCTTCACGATCATATTCCATCATACATTTCATTACCCCGGACGGAAAACCTACATACCAACAAGTTCCAAAACACTTGGACGTCGCTGATCGGCAATCCTTCCTCGCCCTACGAGTGCCCTGCCCATACGTGCGCCTACCTCTCCTATGATGCAAGCCTACGTCAACCCCGTCTCCGTCCAGTTTCACCTTCCGTTCGTCACCATCATGCCAATCCATACATCTTATATCCATCATACCTCGTAACCTCCAACCAAGTATCTAGGATCCTTTGCATCAACCTCCAAGCATCTATTAGGTAAACGCCGACTACTATAGTAGTATCAGAGGGAGAAAAGTCGACATGTGCAAGTACCTTGGTTCGACATTACACTAAAAGCCTCCACGATCCCTCCATCCATCCATCCATCCATCCATCCATACGTCCATCCATACGTCCATCCATACGTCCAGTGCTTAGGTACTTACTCAATCAAAGGATCAGAGAATGAATTAAAAGACAATCAACCTATTCCTTGGAATTCTTGTTAGTACATACTTTATCGTATGTACTCGAGGGTTGACACACTACACCACCTACGCAATAGACGGTCGATCAGTGGACACCTGCATCTCTCTGCCTTCCCGGCTGCCGCATCCCGCATTCCGTCGCTTACCGTGCAGTGTGCAATATTGAATGTACGGGCTACATACATAGAGTGCTGTGCAGTACCGTGCAGTACCGTGAATTGCAATGCCACAATACAGTTTAGTGCAAGCAATTACTGTACATTCTGTGTACTTTGAATGTGCCCAACAGCTCCAGCCTCGAGCTTCGAGCGCGCATGTGCATGTGCGGGTGCGGGATTCCCGGGATCCGGGCATAAACCCAAACGATTGGTCGCCGTCGCAAATGCCTGCACTAACCCCAATCTGAGCTGGACCCTTCTTCCAGCCCAAGACAACCTCTTGTCTAACCTCATCTGGGGTCATTATCCCATCCGGTCCCATCCCATCTCATTCCAGGTGTGGTGAAATGGGATGCGATCCGATGAGATGAGATGAGAGATGAGATGAGAGATGAGACGAGATGCGCTACGATGAGATCCGATGAAGATGGAAACCTCCCCACGTGGCACTTGCTCTCCATTCCATCCGCAACCTCACGACTCCACTCATTCAGCTTTCCACAGATCCGAAGAGGAAAAGTAGTCACCAGCAAGGCAATCTCTCAATTCACTCATTATTGCTTTGTACTTACTTTTTCCTTCCAGACATACATCAGCCAGCAGCCTCTTTCCTCGCTCCTCAGCCAATCCACACTTGCCTCCATCCCGCTTCGGGAAATTCCTCGCGATTTCACATCAACACCACCAATCTCGACCTCCACTTGTGTAACCCTCCAGTCGCCTCTACGTTTTTATTCGACATGTTCTGTTCACTCTTTTTCGTTATCGACTTCTGAAACCTCTCTAGCGCATTGTGTTTCGACGATCTCACTTCTTCATCTTCCCCCTCCTCGGGACTATCCGCCTTCCCAACCGCCTCCCCGATGCAGGGTCACACGCACGTCGGCGACACGCTTCGTCGTCGCAACCTCATCCATCACCTTTGATCTTCAGGCTTCAGCTGCGGCTTCGGTTGTGGCTGTCTTCCGCTTTGCTCGCCGTCTTCGCTACACTGTGGAAATGATTCAACTTCCGCACTTCCAATGCCCATGCAGTCTCATCAACAGATCGACATTCCACGATGCTAATCTAATCACCAATAGTCCATTTTCCATCCCAGCATGCGCCATAACTCAATCCACAACCCAGAAGTCAGCCTTGTCATACACACAGCTCCATAACCCATCCACGCACAGCGTCATCCTTTCCGCCTCCAGCCATCCCGTCGAGTCCATGTCTGAGACACCGTCCAGTCCGCCGCAAAGGAATCCAATAGAACATCCTTTCCGGTTTTCTACGTTGCCGTCTGCTCCGTCGTCTGGACTTCTACCGCACCGCTTTCGTGGATGGTTCGATATCATCTGCCAAGCGACGCAGATGGCCCGGAAACGCCATGGTCTAGGACTCGAGGTAACGAGGCTGTCTGATGTGGATCTCTTCTCGCCTGTCCAGGCCAGATGTTCTCAGGTGCATTCGTCCTAGATCTGCGACAGGTTTCTTTTCTTATCGTGGGGCTGTTGTCAGGTCCGTGATGTACCATCCGATATGCGTCCAAGCTTGGACTTGTTCTCATCTCCAGTAGGGGAGATCTATAGGTAACTCAACATCACTTGATGTGATATGATGTAGTCTGCCTTTCTTAGAGGGCTCCTAGTAATGTGCTTCAGGCAAGCAATAACTTACTGAAGTAGCTTTACACGTCCCTGCTTGCCTGTTCTTTGTATTACAGTAGAATATAATACGTAGTCTTTATAGCAGATTAAAAGGCATATCCACGAAATAAGTCAGGTTTAATACATTTTCTCGCTTGTCCTGTTAATATTTATGCGTGCAGACAGACAACAGACTATGCAAACATGTAGATAATGAACAGACAGACATTTCACATATACAGGCATATAGACAATAGATAGGTAGGTGATAGATAGATGATAGACAGGCAGGCAGATAGCGTACAAATATTAGCATGACATGTATCTGGTCCTGTTAGAGAGGTAGTCTTAACTTTTATTATTCAGCACTCTGCTAATACAGAATAATAATATATTTATCAAGACATGTAAGTGACTGAGTATAGAAGCCCTCCCTATATAACTTGCTGTATCTTTTGTATACTAGAATAAATACTCTAGGTGTTACTTTACTCTGTTGTCTATCTGTTGTCTGTCTGTATCTATAATGCTGCTAGGGAGTCTAGTGAATAGATCTATCTCTATTCTAATAACTGCAAAGTAGCATTCCCCTATTCTTAGAGTATATTATTATATATTTCTCTTTTCTTTTCCCTAGGGCTACAAAGCACGCTCGCCTATTTTCTTGCAATCTCTGTATACTCTTTTAACATATTTTTATGTCTAGCATTTTGAATAGAGTATAAGGTAAAACAGAACAGGTGTTTAAAGCCTATGAATATACAATAAATTCCTGTCTCTGGACAGAGATGTGAATATAAGTATAACTAATTGAATCTGCTACAATCAACCCATAAAGATTATCAAGATGGGCTTGCTGCTTGATAGCTTCTTGTACAGTCTAACCGGTCAACCAGTAGTACTTAAACCCCCACATTTGCTGTAGTTGTAGGCATATTAGAATAGCTAAGGGCTAGTCTGATATCATACCAACTGTACATACGTCAACCAAGATTCTACCATGTTATGTCTCTCCTAGGCCTCCTATATACAAAAGGCATTTACATACATCCTCCACTGACTCTGTATCTCATGCAGATCACGAACACTATCTGTACATCAATGGAAGCTCTATCTCCCACACTCCCCATTATTCTCTGCCAGACCCCCTCAAAATACGACAAATTGAGAAGCAGATAAATATATCCGCCATAATACGAAGTACCATAAGCTGTTCAAGCTCCAGACCGAATATATCAGTGTCAACCCAAACCCACTGAAGAGAAAGAAGAATGTTGATTTCCCCTTCTGCACTGCTGAACGATGATTACATGATCTCTTCCATAGGGAAAAAAATAGTGTACAAGGAAGGCAGGAAAGAAGGACTGTATAGATCATATAATGATCTACTTGTAAGGACTTTGATCACGGGAAATAGTACGACTGTTGGGCGTGGTTCTTCTCTACTCTTCATTTTCAGTACGCCAGAACTACGTTGAGGTCTATGATAATAATGACTGATGTCATCATGGGAAGAATGCCATATCAAATCATCGGACAGATACCCGGGCAAGTAAAATACTAAAATATTGCTTCTGTATATTGTTGAACAGTATCCGACTTGGCACTACCGATCAGTCAAAAGATATATGTATATCCGTTACCAGGGGAGAATGTTAGTCGGCGGAGTGATTTGTGCGTAGAGGTCGTCTTCGACCAGCCATGAGACGTTGGAACGAACAAGTGTGTTGGATTGGGATGATTGATTTGCGGGCGATTGAGTGAAAATTGAAATTCTTCTATTGAACACCGTCGATTTCGTTTTCGTGGAAACATTTAAAGCCACAGGTGGTTCAAAGCAATATCCAGTTCAAACAGAGGCGAGAAACTCACCTATCTTCATTTGTGTCCCTGGGGAAAGGGGTGATGTAGTGAATCAGCTCAAAGATGATTGTGTGAAAGAGCTGGATAGAAATAGCAGGATATTCTCAAAAAAAAAAAAGAACTTAACGTGGTTGATATTGCACGTATAAAGTTCAAGACATCACTCCAGTCTATCTCTTCAACATCCTTTCCTACATCTACTATGTCTGTGATCAAATCACAGAAGATGTATCGATACGCAAGCCATCATTCAATTAAGTTCTTCCACCGTGGTTACCTCGCCTTACTACCCCCTTTCCCGTCCCTCAAGCTTGTGTTCGGCTTGCTTGGACAGCGTGTTCAAGTCATAAACGTGTACCCCTTTTCACATCGAATGTTAAGTAGCAACCAGACATACGAGTGCCCTGCCACTATCCTCACCTCCACCGAGGTCCCACGGCAGTGAGTACCGTGGAGAGCATGCCACGCCATACATAACCTCACCTCACCTACCCTGAACACTTCCTCCACGAACACTTGACACATACCCAAGGTTTACTTACAGCAAGCTTCATGTACACAAGTAAGTACACACAATAAACAAAACCTCACCTACCACCCAAAGTGGTCGAGTAGTGATGGAGTCAAGTAGTCAGACAGTCAACTAGCCAACACATATCTATCCCCATATACTGTTGATGGCATCTGGTTCTCTGTTACACGCATTATCAACTACACGAAGCCTCATCGGAGATAGATACTCATGTACGCCCCCCTGAACCGTGAAAGCATCAGTTCTGTCTTCGATCCGCACCCTCCCCCTTTCCCTGGGGTTGTTGACTGCAAGGTACAGCGTGTATTTCTCCCGCCAGTATGATAATAAACGGTATGTAAGGTGTATAGATAGCTGGAGGTGCTCTCGGTGGAGTGTCGGTATGGATCATGACAGATAGGATGGAGGAGGTATATAGGAGACGAGTCGTCATCTAGTGTACGTAGGTTCGGAGGAGGAAGCGAAGGAACGAAGCGTGATAGGAAGCTTCAACGGCCGTCGGTATGATGCCGTTCGTCCTATTTTCAACGTATGAGGTGTGGATGTTCGCTCGGAGGCTCGTTCAAGAGGTTCCGCTTCGACGCTGTGGTCGTGGAGAAGGGGAGAGGGAGGGAGGAGAACTTCACAGCGATGAGTAGGAAGATGTGGTTAGATGAAGTCGTCTTGGAGATCATGAAGTGAAGAGTGGATAGACAAGAGGTCGGCTCAATTGCAAGGTCAAGGGAAGGTGCGCTTCTCGGTGAGTACCTTCTTCAACGATCGTCGAACGAGTACGAACGGACAGGTCGGTCGGGCATCAAGAGAAGAATATGATCTTGATACGACACGATAATAGGATTCACGGTGCTCAAACACGACTGAACAGCCATAGAATTGGTTGAATGTAGACTCTAATTGATTGGAAAGTGTGCCAGTGTCTCTGTGAGCAAGGTGCAAAACCTCAAACACATCGGCAGCACGTTAGCAGTGCAACGAATGACAGCGAAATGTATCAGGGAATCAATGATGGGTATCTATCAACTGCTAAAGTGACTATTCAATTTTTGGTCTCCTGTTGTCCTCCAACGAACGCGGGACCTACCACCGCTGTGCATCTTGATCTCACCACCACGGGGTCACAAGTCACCATGCTTACATCAGTCAAGCAACGATAACTAATAACACAGTGCACAAGGAGTCAAAATAACCAAACAGCCAGAGGGATGCTCGACCCAGGAATAGGATAGCCCTTCGGCCGAGACCGACCATACTAGACGCTATAATAGCAGTACCATCTCAAATCGCTCGACTCAAGTCCTCGCAAGGCCTACCAGACTCTGACCCCTTCGTCTCTTCGAAGCGATTAAAAGTCGTATGATCGGACAGAGACTGCCCAGCGGCCCTATTACTGCTTCGTACATCCCACTCACCCCCTCAACATCCCGCACTCACGGTATGTAACGAGACGATCGAGATCAAACGATTCAGCCACGTCAAAGTCTCCCGCGCGTTGGACGCTCTCAAGTATACCGACGAGCCGGAAGCACATGAGCAGCTCGCTCGGCGTTGCACTTCTATTCGAAAAAGCTTCTCCCTCCTACAAGCTAAGAGGTCCTGTGTTCCACCACAAAGGGAGCCACCATGTGGCGCGGAGCGGCGCGACGCATTGCACTGTCAGAATCCTCGCTCCTGAGTGGTCGAGGCGCCGGACGCGCAATTCCTCGTCTCATGATTTGACAGAATGGGTTTGTCCCGCTGCGCACCCAGCGATGCCGCAGGGGATTGCAGCCCAAAAATCAAGCATGAAGCTCAAAAGACGTGTGTCTGAGATGCGGATCGGCGCTGTCGCAAATGCAAGAAGCCCGAAATGGAACTGACAGCTCGACTCGCACGAACCCTGCGTCAGGGAGAAAGACGTAGAAGAGGTGGACGCAGGACTCAAGAAAGAGAGCAAGAGAGAAATGTGCTTAGAACTGACTCTTGCTTGTGAGCCATTTATGGTTGCAACGCCGCAGATCCCATTCCCCATGGTTCGAGAACTTCGAATCTCGCTCAGCGCGCGAAGTGAGGCGTAATCCTGCCCAGATACAGTCATTGCTGAGCCTCTTTTCCATAACGGTAACCGCTCTATAAGCCTGAAACACATATCGACTCGGCATCGCACGGGACGTATGTTAGCGCTATAACGCCGTAAGGGTTTCAAAGATCGCCCCCTTATTCAGACAACTAACTACAGAAAGGTAGAAAGATTTCTCTCGCTAGAAAAGCTCCTAAGGCCTAAACATTATGGAGCTACCAAATACAGCGACCTAGAGCAGCCTTGGCGTCAGCAATTGTCGTACGATGCGCGGGAGGCACCTTGCCGCATCAGAGCCTGTTTGGACAGGGGAATGTAAGGGTGACGTATCGCTTGCAGATAGATAGAGTCGGTGGTGTAGCAGTGCTAGTCCCTTGAACAATACCTACATGCAGTACATGCAGAAACAAGGCAACGCCCAATATGGCTTGCTGCAGGACCAAGATTGCTCGATCGATCCGTTTTCGTCCTGGTGGTCTGCGGCCAGGGAGGTCATTTTCTTCCTATTAACGTCGTGTGCATGTCGGGACACGGACACATTGGTCGATCGGATTCTTCGGGTCGGGCTGTCGACCCTTCGGGCTGCTGTAGTCTGGCCTGTTGATATGAATTTTTGTTTGCCGTTGCCGAATCATGTCTTGCACACTTCCTAGTGGTTGGATTCTCACACCCGGAATCGCCGATCACTGGTTCATGTGTCTGTATGCGATGTGCTGTAAAGTGAGGTCCTGCACTCCGTAACGTCAAGCATTGCGCATCGCCCATCAGTCAGACCAGCGCGACTACCTCTGCTCGAAGTGGGTAGCCATTGCTATTTCTTACCATCACAGTCAGATGTCAGAAAAGGCCCGCTACGGTGACGCAAGTAGCTGAACGGATGCATGTCCAGTACTCCGTACACGGCATGCCAATAGTATCCGAACAGAATTATCAACTGCAGAGTATGTACAGCTTGGGAGCTCGACTCCGGAAATAATGTGGGGCGTGTCAACTCCACAAGATGTGGGGCGTCGCTGTTGCAGTGTTGAATCTGCGGAAAGTCGTGGCTTTCCGCGATCTCATATAGAGCCCTTGCACCCATAAGGTGTAGATATGGCCCTTGTCGCTGAGAAGGTTGCTTAATCAACATTGTTCTGCTAAGGCGAGCGTGGGCAACAAGCTGGTCCAATGCCTTATTCCCTGACCTGGCAGGGTCGCTTCCCTTGTACGCCTTCGAGGTACAGTAGCTGGATTTCGTGCACCGGACGTACCGAGTGGCAGGATGGAGATGTCGTGCTGATGTCAAATGTCTCGTCTGCAGGGAGTTTGTTTGTGTCTAATAATAGGGAGATTCGTCCGTACCTACATATTCGCCTGCTTAACGAACACACGCTGTTACTGTTGTGGAATATGCCACAGTGGAGAGAGATAGACGAGGTTTCGTGTGTGTATTAGATGATATCGTGTGCGCGCAGCGACTCGCACGCGATGAATCCCCGAAACATGTGAAGGCATGACTTTTGAAACCTTGCTGCACGGGACTGTCAGAAAACGGAGCTCTACTCCGCCTATCGTAGCATAGAGATGGTCATCTTGTTGCGTATCTTCCCTTAACATGGGATTGCTCGTAAGCAACTGGGGATTGCCAGGGGCATTTTAGCCGGAGTTGTCATTCGCATGGCAAGATCAGGATAGACCTGGGTAACCTGGTTCTTCAACACCCATTCTCTGGATCCTTGACGTGCAGTGTAGGCATACCGTTCCCGATGCCGATGCTGTGGAAGCTGAGGTTCTCTCGACAAGTAACCGCAATTAGAGAGTATCACCGTGTCCGTAACGAACAGTCGTATCAAATTTCTATCGATGCAACATGATTGGGGCAACAGTCCACCCGCGCTTGAAATTCCCTGGCAACGTCGATTGTTCTAGCTGCACTGGAATCAAGCCGATGCCATGGTGGTTTCGCGGCTCATGTCCCAACAGGTTGACATGTTTGGATCCTTCGTGGTTGGCCTCATGAATGTGGATGGAGTACTACAGAGTAATAGCCTGAGTGCTGAGAGCCACCTTACCTAATGCGATCTTTACCGGCAATCTGCCCGCTTAGGATCTGATCAAATCATAGACTACGCGGAGATCACACATCCCAGACACCCGTTAGCCGAGTCGAAATCGATCGTATCATCGCCAGTAAGCGTCTCGTGATAATAATAGGGGCACTGACACGACGTGCTACCGAATCATCGACAGTGCGCTTCCGGTATCGCAGGCTCAGCTCTAGACATGCCTACGAAGAATAGAAGACGGTAAATGTATGCGAGCGTCTTTGGAAGTTCGAGGTCTCAAAGTAAGTCAATGTTATTCAGCGTTCGAAATATCGAGTATTCATTGGATGCTGAAGATGCTGTCCGACCCTAGCCACCGATGCAACTCTGGTCATCGGGAAGCTGCATTGGTTGTGGGACTTGCGAACTATCGCTAACAACAAATCGAGCGCGCAAGCGTGCAGGAGATCCAATGTCCGTGCAGCGCAGACAATGCCGTATAAAATCCTGAACGGCGCTGCCAGAACACGTCTCCAGACGCCTCGTGGGCTCTAGCTCTACCTATGCAGGTTTGCTTGGAGAAGGATGTTGTCTGGAATCGCGTTAATTGTACCGCGGAGGCAGCTATGCACCTGTCACGAAATTGCCGGCATGGAACCAGGCCTCGAACATGACTGCGAGGAAAAAATTCCAGACCAGCATCAAAGAGGAGCCGAGGGCTGTATTAATGCACACATGGGTAGAATTGGCGGATGCAGATTATCGGATCGAGATGCGGATAACTAGAAACGACGCCGGCAGCCTAATGAGGCGTTAGTGCATCAATCGCAGGCACGCCGTTTGACAGCGGATATGCGCATGCGTTCGCGATGCTGGTGCTGGTATGTGTAGCTCCACGATCGAGTGGCTATATTGTTAGTAGGGAGGGCTGTAGTACAGGACACGTGTGGAGGAATTTATGGCGGCATTATTATTGTAGGCGCAGAAGACTTTGTTGATGAACATTGGGAGCTGGAGCGTTTGTACTTCGTGCAACTGTTGTTAGGGAGATTAAGTTGCTATAGAGAGCTTTTGCTGAGGTGGTAAGCGAGCATGAGGGAGCCCCAAGCGAAAAGCCATTTCCCTCGTCTTCGACGCAAGTCAACCAATGCACGCATGTGTCACCATGTTTATGAGGATTTCTTAAGCGATGCTCCGCTCGAGAGCATGCAATAACGCAGGCGTAGGTAAAAGCTGGAACCTGTTCCCTTGTGGCGAGAAAAAGTGGTCCGATGTGTTCGATCGGCTTGCAGATGTCTCATTAGCCATCCTGGCAGCAGCCGGAGCATTGGACGAAACACGAGGAAAGAACGAGAAGAAGAAGAAGAAGAAGAAGTAGAAGGAAAGAAGAAGACGGGAACGAAATGACCTCAAGCACTGGCAAGGGCAGGTAGGCTGTCCGCGGTACACATGCGGCACATGCGACTCATTGGTTATTGTTTGATGGGATCGCGGACTCTCTCCACCGTCTCTGCTGTGGTCCTTTTCCTTTCCTGTCTGAGAAGGGGAGACGGGTTGAGAGAGAAGGATTTGGCGAGGGCTTCTGGAGGGCTTCGCTGTAGTTCTCCGCTAACGACGTTGGGTGCTTTGGGCGCAATGGGCCGGTTTGGGTGCCTGTGCGGATGAAGGCATTGGCCGGGCTAACGTCCGCCGTCGCTCCCGCTTATCCTTTTGATCTCGTGTTTTGTCTTTGGTTCGAGTCAATATCCCTGGAACTGGAGACGACTTGAGAGGGACCGATGCGGCATCTATCGGCGTGCGGCTGCATGAACGGCGAGCTTGATGCCGGGGAGATCTTACATTGTGAGATGAGCGCAGGACAGAACAGGCCAGGACGGGCCAGGAGTCCAGGATTGGATGCAGATGGTCGGCGATTCAAGTAGGCGACGGAGCAGCCAAGTACTTGTAGGGATATCGCGACGAACTGCTGTCATTTCGTTTCGAGTGTGGAGAAGCGTTTGTGTCAGTGAGTGATGATGATGCCGATGGCTTTTGGACGTGCGAGAAATTGGACCGGAGCGATGACGGAGACAAGAGAGGAGGGCTGTGAGTGGTTGGTAATGGCACGGGCACGGGCACGGACAAAGGCAACGAAGGCACAAAACAATAATGTAGATACACGGATAATGGAGTTAGCTCGTGTGCTGTGTTCCGTAGAGGGTAATAGGCTATGGTTGGAGTTGAGTGATGCATTGAGCGAAGAATGTACGGAGTAGACAGTGCTATGGAGACATCGAGAAAGAAGATGATGAAGATGACGACGATGATGATGATGGACGTGATGAAGACGATGAGATGTAGATGGTGAAGGTGATGAAACTGATTATGACGGTGATGGTGAGGGAAGATGATAGGACGAGAGTAAGGAGGATGAGGATGAGATGGTGAGAGTACTCCGTACATACATTATTGGAAAGGCGGGGGATGTGATTGGGGGATTGGTTGGGGGGGATTCGACCCAAGGGCATATGCATCCCTATTCGGGAAAGGCGTACATGTAGAATATATAGCATACAGCACATCCAGCGCACAACGTATAGCGTACGGCATTCAGCATACAGCATACAACATATGGGCGTACATTGTGGGAGCCGGGCGGCTGCATGACCGATCGAAAGGAAATGCAGCTGTACGAGGGGGGAAATGGAGATGGCAGAGATGGGTATACCGTAGGAGCATGGTTATGGGTATGGGTATGCGAATGTGTACAGGTATCACGCAGGGTGTCAGACTGAGATCCATTCACTCGGGTTTCGGGCAAACCACGACGACGACGACCACCTGCAGACAAGATGGGGATTGTAAATTTGTGATCACCCTGTGGCCATGCGGTCATGCCTTTCAGCCAGCTCGCTCCCAAGTTCCAACATACGAGTACCTCGTACATGGACATGGAGAGAGTTGACGAATCCCATGATGATTCTTGTTCTGATCCTGGCTCTGGACCTGGTCTCATGCACAAGACAAGTAATGTTCAATACATACCTACCGTACAGCAGCAATCCTGAACCTGGCGTTCCGAGGCGAGGCTCTAGACCTGTTTTGCCGTCGTCACGCCAGGGCATTGGTTTGGTCGTTGGAGAAAGAAAACTAGGCAAGAAAAGTGGGCATGGAGATGAGATGGGAAAGGGAAGCAAGGCATCACATCGCATCGCATCTCATCTCATCGTGGTTAGGTCAACGGCATGATGGGGGCGCGCGTCGGGGAGTTGGTCGCGGAAGATGGTTGGATAGACCAGACCGATGGAGCAGAGTTAGGGTCGACTGCGGGCTGCTTAGTAGTAGTGGGTAGTGCGCATGACGATTGACAGAAAATGCAACGATAATGGGCAGTGCTAATAAGTGCAATAATGACAGTGCCTACCCGTACTTGTAGTTACGAGGTTGAATCTTCGGAGTGCTCCCGCTCCCACCCAATTCCACAGCAGGTACGGAGTAAATAAGACGCCTCTGTGCTAGACTGGCAGACTGGATCGTGGTGGAATCTCGAATGGCACGAGGGAGACAAACCGATAAGCTCGTTTATCGCCATCTCAGCTTTTCCGCATGCGCCCTAAACAAGTGTTAGGCCTATTTATTAATTATTGGTATTGTTACTATTATTATGATTTGTAGTGGCATTTTGTTGCATCGAAATGGTACGATGTGATGCGAGGCGAGGCGAGGCAGGCGATACGATACGATGCGATGCGACACGACGATTTAGTCATTAGGGATGTCGACTCCGGATGTGAGTACTGGATAATAACTTAACGAGTAGGTGAAGTAGGGTATGGCTCTTATGAGACGATTAGTTAAACGGTCGATGGGGTGATTATTGCTAGTATTCGCCGTATTGTGGATGTTTGGAAGTTTGGTAGGGGGTTGAACGTGGCTATTTTCCATCCTTTATTGAGGGTGAATGGGAGGGTACGCTACTCGTTTTACCACATGGCAATTGACGGATTTAGAACCTTTTAGACCTCTTAGATCAACGCTACCATCTCCATCTCCATCTCCATCTTGATATCCTCTGCATCTTCTTCCTATTTCTATCATTCACCCTCTCCTTTGCGCTGAACTATGATATCATTCATACCCTGGATGTGGAGATGGCATCAACATACATTCCTCGTAACAAGAGATCTCCGACTTGAAACTTTAAACACCCCATCCTGCATCATAAAAGAGAGAGATGGGGAGAGACATTAATAACATGTTCCCTGATTCCCGATTTCCCACCAGATCTAACGCAGATCGCTACCGGAATAGGCAAATCGCCTCATGCTTTGTCGCCCGATCGTCGGTTGTATTGCCGCCGCCGTCGTCGCCGCCGCCATAAACTCATCCCATCCTTCCACCGTCCCATGAGCCATCCATATCCATGATCCTATCCCATCCATGATTCCATCCAATCCACAGAGTCATCCTTCCATCCATCCATCCATCCATCATCTCATCTCATCTCGCTCTTTCGCGCTCTCGCTCTCTCTCTCTCTCTCTCTCTCTCTCTTCCATCCCATCCCATCCCTAGTCCTGTCCTGGTGCTCTCTTCCCCCTCTCCGCCATCGTATCGCCCCCTTCTCAACATCCTTGTCTCCCTTTTCCTTCTCCTAACCCAGTTTGTATGTATTTATCTATCCGCGTAACTTTGGATCTGAATAGTAATAATAATAATAATAATAATCAAATCAAAATCAATCTTCCCGCATCTTTCTTTCGTTTAGGTAGTTGGAGTCGCCGTTCCCTCGAACCCCCCCCCTCCCCTCCATCCCTCCCTCCCTCCCTCCATCATCCCATCACTCCCTCCCACCCCCGTCCCCCTCCAACGCCCCCCTGGTCCGTCACACATAGTCTTTTCTGTATGTACAGTGTCATATCCCATACCCACATCCCATCCCGGTTCAACGATTCCAGTGTAGTATAGCGTTGCTGCAGAAGATCCTTGTCGAACAAATGTGACTTGCCCTGATCTCCGATCTCTCTTCTTCTCTAAACCCTAGTCCCCTAGTCCCTTGTTCCTTGTCCCCTACCCTACCTAGTCCCGTCTTTTCGAACTCTACTCTCTCGAGTCTGCTACTCCAGCTCTGCCGTAACTCTACTCTACTCTACTCTACTCTATTACTCTACTCTACCTACTCGTACCGTACATCTACGCATCGTCTCATACGGCATACCTACCCACTCGTACGGTCCAGTTACCTACTCACTAGGTAGACCACCACCAACCACCATTACTTTGCGGCGTCCTACTCACAGACGGTAGACCCGTGAGCCCATCCCATCCTATCCCATCCCATCCTATTCCATCCTATCCTATTCCATCCTATCCTATCCTATCCCACCCCAATCCAACACTCCACTTGCTTTGCTTGCTACAACGTCGCACTGCCCTTTCTCGTTTCCTCTTGTCCTTTCTCTTCTCCTTCTCTTCTCTTCTTTCTCACGTAACTTTACACAACACATACATACATACATCCACTGTACGGAGTATTCTACATACCCTTTCCTTTCCTTCCTGCATCCGAACACAGCGTCAGATCACGTGTAACCGGAAATCTCACGCCGTGTTGCGCTGGCTGGCTGATCTCTTCATCTTGCTTGTTTTCTTGTCGGTCGGTCCATGCATCCTCGTCCAAAGGTTCCCTCACCACCAATACCGATACCAATACCACTACTACCACCGCTACCACTGCCACTACTACCGCTACCACTACTACGGCGACCATTCCCTTGAACCGCTCCAAAAACACACCACCATCATCGTCATCTCCGTCAACCGTCCACCACGCCACGCCCGCAATACACATACATACACCCACACCCGCTCCCGCTCCCGCGACTTCCAATACACAAACACATATTCCCTTCCTTCTCGAAAACCCGCTCGCTTTTCTTACTCGTACATGCACCACCTTTCCGTTTACGCATCCTCGTCCTCGTCGCCTCCGTCGCAGCTGTAAAGAGGTGGATCATCGGAGTTGACACACGATATCGTCCCATTGCCAGTTGTGCCCGCCCTCGCCATTACCAAAACATCCATTGCATGAGCAGCCGCGACTACAACCACAACCACAACCACAAACGCAATTGCCAATACTCACCCCAATCGCTCGATAGATAAATCCTTTCCCGGACCTGGGCGAATCGCTACTCACTGGATCTATCTTTGGTACACACTGGCGGCGCAATATCTCCTACTGCAACCTCCCGTGGAACACCAGTGGGGTGGATTGTAGAGATACTGTACGGATACCCGCGCGGTGGTCGGGGTTGGACCTGGTAGCATCGTTGCGCAGCGAACCACCCCTAGCTTTGTTCGCGCTGTGAGATATTGCTTTCGCGGAAAGGTGCAGCTCTTCCTCTGTGGAATTGCGAACTTCTACATTGGTTTCCCCACCCTCGCGACAACCATAATCGCTTCACCTACCCATCCAAGCGACCACAAGTATCGGTCCGAAAAAGCTCTCCGACTCCATGGAAACAGTAGAAGCCCCTCATAGGCAGAGGTATGTTCATTCTCTGTCCCATCTATATCTTCTTGCCCTGGCGATTCGTACTCACGATCCGTGTATTCCTCTTGCTGACTAGATATACAGTATTGGCTTGCCCCCAATCAGCCAGTTAGGTGCCGACAAAATCAAGCGAGAAGAGATGGATTATCAAAGGAAACATTCCACGTCTTCCATGCCCAGCCCGTTACATCCCTTCAATAGGCCTTCAAACGCCTACGGCAATCACCAACCATCAAATGCGGTCACACTTCCTGGGGCCCTAGGTGGTCTGTTATCTCCACCCGAATCACGAAGAACATCAGATAACGAGCAGAAAGACCAACGACCACCGGCACGACAATCCCTCCCATCCATCCATGAAGCACTGGGATCGGAACAGCCCTTGCCGTATCCGCCTCTCCCTCCTTCTGCGCCTGAAACAGCGCCTCCGCCTTTTCCTCCCCCACCTTCGACCGCAACAACATCGCCGGCTGAGCCGAGAAGTCGAAATTTCTCCGTTGACCATGCCAATCATCCTACCGGTCCTCCGAACCCTTTCTCGCATCCCCGAAGCCCTTTCATGAACTCGAATTCTACAGCGCCACCTCCACCTTCGGATCCACTGGCACGATCTTCATTCTCATCGCAACCTAGTTCCAAACTCCCTACTCTTCATCCTCTGCGCACAACTCAATCTCCTACGGGGACTCCACGGCCTTATCCGCCTCCGCAACCATCTTCTGCGCTCGAATCCGGTGCTCATTCGGCAGGACCCGCAAACTCGCAATATGGCTACTCGCAATATCCACCCAACTATCCCCTCTCTGCACCTGCCCCCACCGGACCTAATTCTGCCTATCCTGCGTCGGCCACTGCCTACTCAGCTCCTCCGCGCTACCCTCCCCCTTCATGGAGGGACTCCAGTGATCCAAACCGACCCGAAGACAGAAAATTGGGAAGATCCAATCTAGCGCCGTTCGGTGAATCGGTGAAGCGACATCTCGACAGCTTTGATATGGAAGCTTCGCTCAACCAAGTATGTATTTCTCTGCTCTATTCCGAGTAATTTGTTGTCTGACATAGATAGTTGGCGGAGGGTGCTGGCCGCATCACCGACTTTTCCAAAGTGTACAGGCAGCGAGCACACGAGCATTCTCGCACCGGCATAACCCCGCAATCCATGCCTAGGCTCGAAGAAGTGGATGAAATGGTCAAACAGGGCGAACAGATCCAGCTTTCTCTCCAGAGGATGCGTGAGATGGTTTTTAGTCACCAACAGGCGAGCCTTGTAGAACCGCCTCGAGAGGCTCATTACAGGCCGGTAAATAATTTCGATCACGAATCACCACACAATGCATTCCACGAGGACACTAAAGCCGGAGGTGGATTTGCAGGAGCAGAACTGAAGAAGCGCCGGCCGGTAGGCTTATCCCCTATGAATAATTTGACAGCGGAACTGATCCGTCGTACAGCGCGCCGCACCTCCAGGCAGATGCCATAGCTGCAACCGCGCAGAGACTCCAGAATGGCGTCGAGGTCCTGACGGAGCACGGACACTCTGTAATGCATGTGGATTGCGTAAGTGGGACCTTATCCACCAGAAGACTATGAATTCATTAACAATACCTAGATTACGCAAAATTGACTCGCAAGATGGGTGGCAACAAGGCCATGGCGAGCTCTAACCTCCGACCGAAATCGTTAGGGGAAGGATCTCCTGCTGCGTAACGCAACTTCTACGATTATCACCGCATCGTTCACTTGACTTTTTTCCTTTTACACACAGTTCTGCACATTGCATCGATACACCCTGCCGCACATATCCATTACATCCACACGAAAGTTGGATACATCTTACCACTGTTGATGATTTCACCCGCGATATATCGCCCTACGGCTAGATGGACGAACACCATACTAATTCTAACGTCCTATAACACCATAATCATACCATCACATGGCCACTACACATTTACAACCTACCAACATACCACCGACTTGAGGGGTTTCGGCGCAAAAAGCATCATCGATACGATTTTCTATTCCCAGGCTGGAGCCAGGGCTCCCGGCAGATTTGTCTTATCAGAGACGAGAGGCTTCGTAAAGTAATCTTCATTATATTTGTTGGATCTGGGTCTAAGCTACCCGCAGACCCTGCATCTTTCCAGTTCCTGCACTCTGTACCTAGGTTTTGTTTTCTTTGGTGTGATTTCCACCAGCAATAGTTGCATTTTGGCACATGACTGGGGGCTTTCAGGCCACCAGTACCAGCTATGGCGCTGCACTGTACTCTGGGTTCCTTTCCACGGCGAGTTATGATTCTCGGTCCGTTGGCGGTTGGCGTTTTTGGGCGTGCGGATACATGCAGTCCGGGATACATTGGATCATTTTTTTCCCTGTCGAGGGCATCGTTCTGTGAGACTTGATTGCTTTATCAGAAGCAAAGGGAGGGGGGTACGTATTGTATACAGTATGTCGGAGAGCAGCAATACCAGCACCAGTACCAGCATGACTTTGAGGTCTGCTGTGACGAGAGAGAGAGAGAGAGACAGGGATTCTTCCTGAAAAGAAAAAAAGCGTTATCAAACTGTCCCAAAAAAATCTTTGCACGATCGTATGATTGACCTTGTTGTTGTAATGTACGCAACACAACCTTGCTGCAGGTCTTCCATTTGTGACACTCTCGGAACCGTTGGGTTACGATCGACTCGCTCCAAATTCCCTAATCGGTACGGCGCGGAGGTACAGCGTCCAGCACAACGTCTGCGATCTGTGCAGCGTACATACATATTACATACGTGGTGGAGTAGTGGCCGGGGGGGGGGGGGGGGGGGGGGGGTTCAATAGCAGAGAGAGTACTCCGTAAAAAGCACCCGCATGCCGCATCTGGCCCTAATCACCAACAATAAAACTGTCAAACCAGCCCCAGCCCTGTCTCCTCCGCGCCCGCGCCCGCGCGCTCCCACCCCCCCGAAACGACAGCCATTTTCTCGCGTAGTATTGTACGACCATGGGCGTCATGCAGGCCGCCCGGAAGAGGGATTCAGGACGATAACTCTCAATGCCCAACGATGATGTTGGTGTGATCGCCGACAGGCCACTGGGCTGGAGAATAGGGTCTTTGGGATCGTCCTTTTTGCTTGACAGATACGTACAGCATGTGGGCTCTCGCAGGGCATAGCGAGAAGCGGCGAGCGGGCGAGGGGCCGTTGCGGCGTGTATGTGTCGTGTGTACGGAGGATGTTTGGCTTTTGCAAGACATAGATAAAGTACGGAGGGCTCTTTGCGTTCCGTGTATATAGGTAGCTAACGTCTAGGTTTCTAAACGGAGGGGGTGGCTTTTTTCTCAATCACCAAAACATGCATTTTCCCATGGCCGTTGTGCCTCAGAACTCGATGTGTGTGTTTTTTTTCCCTCGACTGATTCTCAGTTAGTTGGTTAGCTGGTTGGTTAGTGCTTTTCGAGACAAAACGTCCCGTCCCGTGCGGATTTGCATGAAACCCATCCATTGAATGGCTTTGTTTTGGTGATGGTGGTGGCGGTGGTAAGAGGTAGAGGTGGTGTCGCCGATTCATTTCTCTGCGTCTTGCGTAAGTTTCGTTTCGTTACACCCTCTTTCTTTTTGTTTTTCTTTTCTTTTTCTGGTTCCTTTCGGGGGGGCAGACGGGCGGGCGTGTGATGTGCTGTGTGGGCTGGCCTGGCTGGGGCTGGGGCTGGGCTGCGTACTGGGTACTGGGTACATAGATAGATCCCTGAAGCCGAATATCCATCCATCTGCACGTGGGCGTGGGCCGCGAAAGACAAAGTTACACAGGCCGGCGAGAACGCAGCATATACATACAGGAGTCTCAGGTCGTGCTACGTGCTGCTGTCAAATGGTTACGGAGGGGGGGAAGGGTTTCGATGCCGTACGTCGTTGCAGGGGTGGGCAAACGAAGATTGCCAATCGAGACAAGCATAATTGAAGTGAGATGGGTGAATGAATGAATGGTGGATGGAGGAGGCATAGATGGATGGATCAGAACGGCGACTAGACAGACAGACGGGACGGAAGCAACGGTTTGTAAGAAAACGTCGTCGGATCGAAGATGTGTAACCACACAATTGTCTTCTCCATGCAATTGACTGAAGGCATTCACATATTCACACTTGTTCACACGTACATATACATGTCCATTCACCGATGATGAAGAGTGTAGTGTGTGTGTTAAGGAAGGGAGTTCCGGAAGCGGGATGCGAGGTGATGGCCAGACGTCAGTCGAGGTGGATGTGATTGGACGGAGCTGCCGTAGTCGGAAAGCTTAATTTTTCTTCCAGAGACGTCTGGGTATTATTAATCCATCCAGGACCTGCATCTGTATTATCATTAGTTAATCTACAGATCTACCCAAAGGAAGATCTTGACTACCTAACATACACTCACTGAGCGAAAATACTACGTCTCTCCTTGGCAGACGCTTTCCTCCTCTGCTTTTCTTTTCAACCATAGAGTCTACTGTCTCTATCTAGCTGGAGATTGTCGTGGTGGAGAGTGAGATCTGCCCGCCGAGCGTGACTGAGACTACTTCAAGACCATCACTTACCCCGCTAAGTTTAGACGATTTAATCTGCTGCTGTGTACCCCGAGCCTTTCACCACACGACAGCCACTCGCGCTTAGAAAACCCTAAACGGCCACTCACGCGTCCTCTGTATCGCTCGTGTCTCCCTTCTTTTCATTTCTCGAGGGCTTTTGAGGGTTTCTTGCTTGCTGCTGCTGCTCCTGCCTGCGCCTGCACGACCGAGACCTGTCTGGGGGAATGGGCCTGCTGTGAGACATGTGCCGCCGCCAACACCGTTGTACCATTCACTAACCACTTCTCGTATCAAAAACAGTGCCATTGGAACTCCCCTGGAGTGGCCAGAAGCCAAAAAGGTCGCGGGCCATGTCCGATCCTGGGGTATAGAAGTACGACTTTCCGGCAACATGCTTCCTCTATCTTGAGTTTCCAAACGGGGCCCCCAGCTAACGTGTACTGCAGCAATTGCTTGCCATCTGGCGAAACGCAAGGGGTAAGGAGCGTGATGCTCTTCTCTGGGGTGATGAGGTAAGGTGGCGGCGGTGCATGATTCAGTGCAAAGTTTTGTTCACTCTTTTCGTCCGGTTCTAATGTGTGTGCTGTCAAAAAGGTCGAATATCTAGTCGTAGCCTACGATGACGAACATCGCAAGGTCCGACTCTCGCTTCGGCAAGCAGACATCCTAGCGGCTTTGGCTTCCGATGAGAAACTGCTAAGCCAGGGAGGTGGTGTGCCAGACGTCGAGAGGGGTCCGGTCCAGTGAGCTCATCAGTATTCTCCTCCCTGGTTCCTGTATTGATGATGCTATAGCGAGAATCAGACTACCGCCCCAGTCTTCCATCCCGAGTTCGGGCGCTTCATGCTTGAAGCTACGCCCGGAAAGCCATGGGGAATCGGCTTCAAAGATCTTCTAGATGTGGAGCCGAATATGAAGTGGCGGTAATGCCAATCGTTCGCCGCAGGCATGATCACGCTTAATTTACTGACGAACGAGTGCAGACGAAAGATCGCAAAAGAGCATATGGCATCTGAAGAGTATCCCATCACACTGACTACATTCCCACGGTTGGGCTCACCGGACTGCACTGTACCTTCATACGAGGTTGCTGGACCCAAGCTTCGGTCTCATTATGTCCCTGACGAGATTGCTAATCCCCACATTCGCTTCCCAACTCTAGCTGCCAACATCCGCTCCCGTCGAGGCAGGAAGGTCGAAATCAATGTGCCCGTTTTCAAGGATGAAAAGACCCAATGGCCATGGAAGGATCCAACAGTGAATTACGACCTACACCGCTGGCCTGAAGATGACGATGTCCGCAATGGAGCTGCTAAAGCTAACTTCATCTACATGGATGCTATGGCTTTCGGCATGGGTAGCTGCTGTCTTCAGATTACCTTCCAGGCAAAGAATATCGAGGAGGGACGTAAGATGTATGACCAGCTGAGCCCTCTTGGTCCCATTTTGCTTGCCTTGACTGCGGCAACTCCGGTCTACAAGGGTTTCCTCGCCGACACCGACGTCCGTTGGAACCAGATTGGAAATGCAGTCGATGACCGCACCCCGGAGGAGCTTGGAGAGAAGGTAGGCTCATCTGGCTCTAGACCTAGTGATCGTATGAGAGTACTGACACATAACAGCCTCTGAAAAATGACCGGTGGCGGCTGCCGAAATCCCGTTACGCCTCAAATTCGACATATATTTCGCAGGACTCGCGCCTTCGACCAGAGTATCTCGACCCAAATCTGATCGTCGATGAAGATCTCAAGAAACGGTTGGTTGAAGGCGGCATGGATGATCTCCTCGCCACGCATTTCGCCCATCTCTTCATCCGAGACCCCATCGTCGTCTTCGCGGAGGATCTTGAGGAGCTCGACCTTACCAAAGCCGATCACTTCGAAAACCTTCAGTCCACCAACTGGCAGCACATGCGCTTCAAGCCTCCGCCGCCAGGCTCCGATACGGGCTGGCGAGTCGAGTTCCGCCCGATGGAGATCCAGATCACCGACTTCGAGAATGCCGCCTTCTCCATCTTCATCGTGCTCATCACCCGCGCGATCCTCTCCTACGACCTCAACTTCTACATTCCCATCACCAAGGTGTCGGAGAACATGGAGACAGCACACATCCGGGACGCCGTTTCGACGCAGAAATTCCACTTCCGCAAGAACCCCTTCTCTTCGCGACCGGTGCCCGCATCTCAAAGGTCCACAAACGCCAGCGGAACCGCCACCCCCCAGGACGAAACCACAACCAACAACCACGCATCGACGCCATCTCGACCCGGCACGCCCCTCGGCCCCGTCGACGACGAATACGAACTCATGACCGTCAACGACATCATCAACGGGCAGCCGGACGGCGGGTTCCCGGGGCTGATCCCCCTGGTGGAGAACTACCTCAACAGCATGAACGTCGACGTCGAGACGCGGTGCGACCTCGCACGCTACCTCGACCTGATCCGCAAGCGCGCCGACGGCACGCTCTGGACCGCCGCGAAGTGGATCCGGCATTTCGTCCAGACGCACGACAAGTATGCGAAGGACAGCGTCGTTGGCGAGGACATCACGTTCGATCTTGTCAAGGCGGCCGAGAGGATCACGAAGGAGGAAGGTAGAGACGGTTTCGGGGTGGAGATGCTAGGGAGGAGGAGGTAGATCTCCCCTTATCTCCTCGGTCACTCGACGATTCTCATCAAACCTTATCTCCTTTGTCCCCATTGACGTCGGTGGTATGTTTTCAATGCATAAGGGGGGCGGGCTTTTCAACACCATAAGAAGTGCAGTGCATGGGTGCATATATACGTAAATAGATCGAAGGAAGTATGTGGCCCGGAGTAGTGTCTGGCCGACAGGTACACGACGACAACATAAGTTTCCGTGGAGATGATAATGTAGAATTGCATCTTTCTTCCAATATCGTCTCCTATCAACACTGAGCCTATTAAAATATGTGAGAAGCTTTCTTCGATCTTTAAAAGTCTACGATGTTGTGATTCTGCTTGGAAGTCGCAAGACAAGAGACAGTTGGCTTGGGGGTACAAATCACCTTAAATCGATTGTTTCTAAGAAGATCACTTGATCTAGTATGATTTTATATGCTATGAGATGATGCTATTCCGTTGGTTCATGTAGCAGCACCCTCCACCTGTTTATTGCTTACTATCCTAGAGAACGATGAGAGGATAGCAATCTGCCTCTAGCCTACGTATATATCTGTACTAGGGGCTGGCCTCTGTCTGCAGTGTTAGAACAGAATTACATCTCATCTCAAGTTCAAACATTTCCATATTCGCCAGTGTACGTGATCGTACGTGATATATATGTTTCAATGCCTAATCGATGGAGTAACGGAACATCCTCCTTGCTTTGAACAGGGCAAGACATCAACTGTGTCGGATGAGAGAGAAGGAGCAAGAGAGATAGAGAACGGGAGATAAAGAGGGAAACCGTCGAAGTGCTGTCAAGATCTGATTGTACGAAGGCAAGAGACCGGAATTATAGCACTTTTGATTTGGCATTTGAGGGAATGATATTGAATGTGATTGCACGAACTTCATATTCTCATTTACTCCGTCTGTTCCCGATTTTTAGAATCATGGAGAACGACGATGAGATGTAGCTATATAGCACGCTTGCTATATGATGGAAACCGACCAGAAAATCCCTCCCAATAACGCCCCTTTTACCCCTTTCGCTTTGCAAAAATGAATGAGTCCAACATGATAACCACATAACAGAGAACCAACACGCCATGGTCCCCAAGCCCTGACAAACATAAGTATCTTTCCTCCTCCAACCGATCTTTTCAAACCCACAACTCATCACCTCCTCGAGAAACTCGCCATAGTAGGCGTCTTCGCATGCTTCCTGGAGCTGCTCTTCCCGGCCTTCGCCGCCGCGGCACTCGCCATCCTCTCCATCTTCTCAATCGGGATGTCGAGCAGCTTCGGCCGCTTAGACGCCGACGACGAGTCCTTCGCCCTGCGACGCTGCAGGATGTCCGAGAAGCTAGCACCGACGGGGAGGCCGTGGCTCGCGCTGGAGCTGGAGCTCGAGCGGGAGGATTGCTTTGCTGGGGAGGCGGTGCCGCTGCTGGGGAGGGGGGATGCTTTGCGAGAGAGTTGTTGTAGCGGGTGGTCGGCAGGGCTCTGCGAGCGGTGCGATCGTCTTGAGTGGGAGCTGCGTGGGCGTTGATCTGCCGTCGCCGCCGCCGCCGCCTGGGGAGGAGAGGCAGTGGCGTAGGAGGAGTGCGAGGAGGATTGGGAGGAGGAGGACATGACGGAGTCGCTTCTTGCGCGGACGGCGGCGAGGCGAGCCTTGACTTGCTGTTCTTGTGCTTGGAGCTCTGCTATGGCTTCTTCTTTTGCTTGGGCTTTGGCTCGGGAGATTTCGTCCTTGGAAGAGACGGTGAGGTCCATTTTCTCCGCGACGATCAGGAAGAGGATGCCGAAGAGGATCAGCTTGATCGGCAGGATGAGCGTCGTGTAGAAGTCCATGATGACTGCGGAGTCTGTGTGCGTAGGGCGGGCAGTGATTGTTGATTTCCTGGAAGAAGATGTTCCAGGAAGTGGGGGGGGAGAAAGAGGAGGTGGGTTGGTTATCTCTTGTGTTTGACTTTGTACGACGGACAACAAGATAGACCAGAGTGAGGGGCGCGCCCGTTGGAATGAAAGGTTGTGTTCCCAACCGGTCGATATCTTGGATACACAAAGCGCCTTACACACGCCTATCTGATGCTTTTCTCCCGACTCTTTAGCTACTTTATCGCTGCACCTAGAAAAGGGAAATGCTCCTGAGTGGTGCCTTCGTGCGTGTCCGGGCGTATGGTCCTCGTGGATTGGGTCGTTTTCTTAGGAATGACACGTGCTTGTGGTGTGACCCCTTGCTTCGAATATCTTTCTTTATGTGCTCAATTGGAAGTGAGGGACCTCGTTGCTCGCGTATCGACCAGCGACCCGATCAAGAAACTATACAAGAGACGCGGTGATATGAATACAGCCAAGGGAACTTGGGAAAAAGATGACAGAAAGGTTGATGGACGAATGAAACGCGACAAGATGAAATTGATAGGAATAGAAAAAGAAAAGAAAGTTTGGAGAGAAAGGAAGAAAGGGAAGGAATTTCCTACAGGCACAGCAGTAGTAAGATGGTGTAAGAAATGGAATAGACGACGGAGTGTGAAAAGAGTCGTCGTCGCAGCAGATGGCGCCTGCGTGCGCGCGATTAGCTTGTCTGCCCTGCCCTCAAGAGTCAAGACGCCATAATAATGCATCTTGGGGCCGCGATATCGTTTCAGGATTGCATCCCCCATGTGCCCCCCCAACTCCGTGATGAACGCCTGCCTCATAGAGTCGCACTTACGGTCGCAGCATTGCAAGGATGTCCGAAACGCTAAGTTTAGCATCCATGGGGCCGTCATCACATGTCGGTCTCGTGTGTTTCGTTTCCCACAGACGCAGGACTCTGATTGGTCTATTGGCAATATAACCCTCAGCTGGCCATTAACGCTGGCCGTTCGGGAGTTGTTGGCGATGCTTCAATCTTGCTTCCTGGCTGGCTACATAATGGAAGTCACCAATACTGCTAACCTACTTACCGATCATGGGCTGATGTCATCCCAGGCGGGTTCTACTGTTGGGTTCGAGTCAACGTTGGTGGAGTCGAGACGAAGGAAGGATCATGACTGGGCGGATGGTCTGCATCACGCACATGGATATGCGGAGATATACCTGCTTACCATACAGCCGTGATCGTTCCCATGCCGAATCCCAAGGCATTGGACTCGATGGACTGGGAAGGAGTGGGTAGAAATCCTCTTTCGCAGCCAGAAAGCTGAGAGAGTATTGGGCGATAAGCGGGAAATAATAGCCATGCCTGCAATGCGATGCACGGAATCGCAGCCATCTGAGCTGAGGTGAGAAAGCTTGCTCGCCATTCGGCGGAGATCTATCCATTGGCGTGCGAGAAGAAGCACAGAACGATAGTTATTCCCACAACTACTCAATCAAGAACAGTTCGCATGACATGATGGGCCAGAGTGGAAATTGATCGGATCAACGGCTTTTGCCTTCGGACGTCTTGTCCGTAATCGCTCGTGGCATAAATGAATGCATCATAAATCGTAGGAGCATACCTATATCACCGTTTGGTGCTAGGTAAGAATAGACGGCGGACGTGCCCGTCTGTCGGCCTTGGAGACACGATGAATCGTTCTGGAGTTCCCCGTACCGTCCCGTCTCGGACTTCCTATCCTGGAAATCGTGAACATGTCCCTCCCGTTTATGGAGTGGAGTAACTGTATCTATTTTGGAGACATTGCCATTGTGGAAGAGCATATCCAGACGATAGAATGTCTATGCGATGGCGCTATTCGATCACTATTCTGGAAGGTGTATTGCCGTGCCATTTACGTTGATTCCATCGTCATATATGTCCGATGGACTTGTCCTGGACCGCGAAGGCCTGAGTTCACGGAGTGCGTTCGATGCGAAGCTCTGTTGACGATGAGCACATTATCATGTGTTCAGGCCGAGAAAGGCAAATCAGAAAAGTATGTGGGGATTGATGATCTACGGGAGATGAAGGACGGATAGCATCGATAAAGTAGCGAGCGCACAGAACAAGTACAAGTGGATATCGGTCCTGTTGATACAAGTAATTACTTGTAGTTATTGTACTTGTATCAGTTACAGAAGCGAGAGAAAGACAGGAAAATTGACGAGCGACAAGTGGAGAAGCAACCAAGCACCACCACTGCTTCAAATATCATCCATAAATTAAAGTCACTAACTAGTTGCAAGGGATGAAGTCACTGTAACAGTCAGTGTGTATGTTCATAGTGCAATAGCGGATTCTTAGCTAGGAAACAATTATTGCAAGAATCACCTATTCGCACTATTGGATATTTCGTTGGGTCATGGGCCGGTGTCCGGATCCGTGGAACATCGTTCCAGTTCGAGTTCGAGTTCCCGTTCGAGTCTCTGTCCCTGATCCTGTTTCTGTTCCTGTTCCTGAATGAACCCGTTCATTGTCGTTAATTAGTGCAAACCTAGCTCGAGCGAGCATGCTTGCTTGCCAGGCAAGGCGTGCCAGGGGCCTGGACTTGTCCTGTCCTGTCTTCCACTATACTGCATAGGTTGTAATTTATTCTCTACCGAGATTCGCACGGCCTGGGTTGGTGAGACGAGTTTCAGGGCCTTGCGCGCTGGGCATCCCCGGCGATGAAACGGGGCCAAGCGGGGCCTTTGCTTGCACTGGCATGGGAGGCAGCACGTTGGGGGAACGAATACGGGACGGGGGAAATTGGACTCGGAGGCAAATCATTTTGCCTTGGTGGGAAAGGAAGGGAGGAAAATTGGAGCGACGCGTCGACTTTTTTTCTTCGTGCGTTAGCATCGCAGGCAATGGAGCGAAGGAGACGAAGAAGGAAAAGTCGACGGTGCATCGGGGGCAAGCGGCGAGCATGTTCTGCGCTCGTACAAGTATCAACTACTCCGTACAAGTACACGGTTTACAAGCGATAGAATACTGAAGAGAAGACTATCCAGTCAGCAGTAGGAAGGATGTTTATCAGAAATCCGTACTTATGAAGTAGTCAAATGGATGCATGAATAGAGACTTGCACCATATCCGTAGCGCTTTACATGGCGGTACCTATAGAAATGATCCTTTAGTTAATTAACAGTACTGTAACTATATTATTCAGTACGAGTGATGCTGAAGTGGAGTGCGCAACCGTAATCGTAATCGCAATCGCAATCGTAATCGCAATGATCACAACACACGGCTTAGGATGATCCTCTGTGCATTGGATGGATACTCGGAGTGTTGATCCTGGAGCACGCGAAGGCACGTACTTGCACCTACACAGTGCACACCCGGAGAGCTGACGGACGGGTCGCAGCTGACGGACAATAATGAATGGATAGAATATGTTGAAAATAAATCTACCATTATGCGCGCGCTCTTCTCCAGCTATGCATGTAGTGAGTAGCGGCGTCTTTAGAAACGCGACCGGACAAAGAGGATGCGCAGAACTTCCTGAGTGAGGCAGAATGATGGTGATTATTGATGGCGGCATAAACCATTACCAAGGTGTGCGGGCGGACAAAGCACGAGCCCCACGATGGTATTTTATTATTAGATTAGATGATGATTGATGGCTGCAGGTCACAGGTGTTGGTGCAGATGCAGATGCAGATGCAGAATAGAGGCAGAGACCAAGGAGAGGCCAGAGACAGAGTGACTGGCCATCATCAACAGGCCCGAGACGCCGCTCTGCATAACCGCCGAGGAGACACGCAGGCACGCAGGCACGTCTGTAGGCACACTCAGATAGACAGACCCAGACGGATACACGACAGACAGGATCGGCATACGCACATTTGGGGGCCCAGGGCGTGATGGGACATTATGGGGTGTGAGTGGCTCGTCTAGACGCTATTGGAGTGGATGACCCCTCAGTGCGTTGTGCGGCGCGGAAGGTCTGTCGAGCAATGAGGGGAAGAATACTCGTAGGAAGACGAGCAATCCAATAATGGAGATGATCGGATCAGGAACAGTTCGTAGTATTAGTGTAGCTAGTTGATGCGTTGTTCGCTTGCTTACTATCGCTATTTTCCTTTCAGCGGCTGGCGGGCAGAGAGGTCTCAGGAGAAGGACCACAGGACTGGATGTTTGTGATTGCTGCATCTTCATGGATGATGTCTGTAATTGGGTGTTCACTGTTGAAGACCGGGTTTCCACAAGGAGGGAGGAACGCAACGGCTGCTTACGACGGCGCGACGGCGCGATGGCGACGCCGGACTGACGGCGGCGGTGGAGTGGGCCATTTCGGTGGGTTCGGATGCTCATTTCAGGGCAGCTTAGGTAGGGAGGAAGACATCGAATGGCGTAGTTGGAAATCTTGGTTTTCATCTTGAACCTTCTTTTCCATCCTGATTTTATTGTTTTAGATGTGGATGCAGTCTGTAATCGAGTATCTTTGATATGGATGTTTTAGAGGGAAGTGAAGTGAACATGGGAGTGATGCTGAAGTGAAGTGAAGGGTGAGGTGAAGGGAGGATTCGAATGGGATGAAAACATTGTGATTGGCCAGTCTAACCGAGCCTGTTTCATTTGTCGATGAGTGATGGGTCGGCCATACTAAGTTGGGACTAGCACCTGATACCCCTGTAGTGGTAGTTGGATTGGACTTGGATTGGACTGGACTGGACTGGACTGAACTGAACTGTTTACGGGCTAGACTCGATTAGACTGAACTAGACACGAATGGACTAGACCAGAATGGACTGTGACTGGCGTGACTGGACTGGGCGGGTTTGGCTGCTGCAGGGGCCGATTCTTGTGACTCTTCCGTCCCCTATGAGAGAATTACTGTAATGGAGATTTACCTGTTCCTTGTTAAGATGTTTGTTACTTGTAACTTGGTAAGTCGTTATCAATTGTTTAGTTGTGACTGTGCGATCCTGGTATTCCAGGTCAATTATGGGTTGGTTACAACTTACAAACGAGGTAGGTAGATGGTTCTCGGAGTATGCGGAATCTGATGCATGAGTGAACGGTTGATCAGGATGACCCTCAATTATGCCGATGTCAAACGTCCCCATCTGCTGTCTGTCTTCTGTCTATCTGTCCACATCTGTCCATCTACATTCTGCAGTGACAAGTATCAGTCGGTTTCGTCCGAGATGTACGGAGTACCGTTAGATACTTTAGATTAGGTGCCTTGTACAATTAGAATACTCAATGCGGAGGATGTGGTTCGAGCAAGCACTCATTTCATTCAAAGGCTTCGCGTTATGGTTAGCTCAACACTTCCCACCTAATGATGAGAACAATAATAGAATCATTACAACAAACAAGAGACTGACTGGATTGAACTGTTCTGGTAGAGACAAAGATGCAATATTGAATATTTCGTACACCTACTCGTACCAACTGTACCCCTAGTTGACGTTTGATGCTCATTGCAGCCCCTGACAGGGACCGTGCGGGGATATCACTCACCTCACATGTACCTCGTAACAATTCTCATACAATACGCACGCACACATGCACGCACGCCGCACGACGCAGCACGCACTCCCCATACCGTTACAGTTACAGTTACTACTTAGGTTAGTTGATGTGAAGGTGATGGTGAGGACAAAGGTGAAGGCGTAATTATTGTATACTGTGTACTCTACTCTGAGACGTTCACTCTCAGCCCGAATTCACCTCAGCTATCTACAGTACCAAGTAGCAAGGTCATTAATTAAGTACAAGTAGTAGCAGTGTAGAGAGGACTCGTAGGAGGACTCGTAATGGTAGACAGCTTCCCCGATTGGACTGCCCTATCGACCTCTTACCCATCACATCCCTACCCAGCACCCACCGAGTCACCAATCACATCTCCCCCTTCCCTTTCATATTGTTATTCGCCCTTTGCTTTGCCCGTGGCTCCTGCCCTCCTTTGCCCCCCCCTCCTTCCTTGAATCCTAACCCCTAGTCATCCACCCATCCCTCCATTACCCTCCTCATCCCTGCCCATTCCCTCCTTCCCTCCCTCTCTCATCCTTCTCGGGCTCTTCTAGCCTTAACCCATCTACCCATAACCACCTAACTACACCTAACACCACTAACAGTCCCTACCTACGGGCCTACGCCTACGCCTACGCCTACGCCTACGCCTACTTACACTAACTGTTGCCTCCAATCCCCCCCAATTCCTAATCCCTAATCCCTCCTCGCTCTCTCTTCTGCTCTTCTTTTTTATTACTCTTCTCCCCTTCCCATCTTCCTCACTTTCGTCTCCTCTCCCTCTTCGTCTCTCTTCTTCTTCTTCCACCTCCCACTCCACCCATTTTCTCTCCCACACCCCGTCCGCAATTCCACACTCCCTCTTCATCTCTCATCCACATCTATTAGTCGTCGTCGTCAAACCTTCACTTACTACCTACTACTAATCTCGCATCCTCCATTCGAGCGCGCCCAGTCCCGTCGCTCCTTGTTCCCACATAGATTCCTATCGCAACTCGAGAGAGCCCGCAAGTCGACTGCATCCGAAAACCATCAACCAACAATCATATCAACAAAAAACCCCATTCAACAAATTCTTCTTCTTGTTCGAAACAAACCAGACGCAGCAACACTGCCTGCTCCAGTCCCATCCTTGACTATTATCTGTATTCAGCCCTCTTTTGGCCTTTGTTCCTCAATCGCCGCTTCCCGCTCACCCAGACTCGCGCCTTCCCTCTGCCACTACTGCGCTGCTATTCTCGCTTAGCACCCGCCCAAAAACAGTGAAGCGCGTCCACCGACACTGAGCTCCTTCGTTGTTAATAGCTTCCTCCCCTTCCAAAAAAGAACTTACACACTGCCCGTCGGCCGGTTTACGATCGAAATTCCATCATCTATCTATCTACTACTTTACGCCTTCAGGCCTTACCGTCCTTAATCTTCTAATCCCACCACACCATCCATCCCTCACGTCCGACGTCTGCCTAACACGCACACGTTCACCTTTCACCGTCAGACGCTTCAGCTAATTCATCCTCGCGTCTCCGACATTCTTTGTACTCGCCGTTCACTGATCCTGATCCCTCGGACTCGAGAATTTCACTTCTGTATCCTCCCTCTTCCCGGTCTGCGACATTCATCCTCGCAGCTTAGTACGCTTTTATCCACATCCGCCTTTTAGACAAAGCAGATCATCAATATGAGCATGGACGCTGGCGGTCTCGCTCAAATGACTTACAACAACAATAACAACAACTTTGGCTCCAGCGGTGGCATTGGCCTGCCCACGGCCGGCTTTGCTTCCCGCGGCAAAGGTGCCTCTCTCAAGCGCCTGAGCCTCGCCTCTCCTCCCAAGGTCGCCTCCATCGCCGAGAATGGTGAGGTTCAGACTCCACGAACAAGCCGTTCCCACCTGCTCGCCGGCCTTCGCACGGCTCCCAAGACTCCGTCTTCTGCCCAGCCGCCTGCATCAGCCCCCTATGGACAGAACCAGCACAATCTTGGTGGCATGAACCAGGCCCGTTACACCAGGCAGCAGCAGAACTACAATGCCGTCCCGCAGACTGCCACTGGTGCTGGCTTCGGTGGTGCTGTTCGCAACCAGTACACTCAACAGCAACAGCTCCAGCAGCAGCAACAGCAGCAGCAGCAGCAGCAGCAGCAGATGCTCTACAACGCTCCTGACCAGATCCTGGCTCCCCCTTCGATCCAATACGACGACAACGAGCTCGACCCGAACATTGCGGCCCAGCTTTTGGCCACCGAGCTTTACCTCGCCCAGAGGCAGCAGCAACTCCAACAGCAACTTCTCAACCTCACTGTCCAGCAGTTCGGAAATGTCAACATGAACGGTGGCCTTCGCCAGAACCAGCAGTTTACCTCGAACCCCAACCTTCAGCAGGCAAACGCGTATGGACAGCAGTTGCAGGAGACTGGCCAGCCTGGCCTGTATGTGGTCTACAACCCCCTCACTGGCCAGTACCAGTACGCCATGGACCCCAATTACCAGCAGTCCCAGCAGGCAATCGACGATCTTGCAGTCCAGATGGTCGAGTCCAATCTGTCTCACTCGCCCCCTCCGCCAACTCCGCGCTTCGCAGGCTCGCCCCCAAAGATGAACACGCCTACTGTTCAGGTCTCTCCCCCGAACGAGATCACTCCCAGCCCATGGGGATCCCGCAGTGCCTCTCCTCCCAAGAAGTCGTCCACCCCACCCCAGGAAGTTGTCCCCCTGCCGCCCCCATCTGCCAACGCTTTCCGCCGTGGCCACAAGAAGCAGCCTTCTTCTCTCGCCTTGGAGGGCAAATCGGAGACTCTTGAGGGCCCCAAGTCGGCGCTCGTTCGCCCCGTCGGCTTCCCAGCCACCCCAAGCACTGGCACCTTTGGTCCCGGACAGGCTCGTGCTGGAGAGCATCCCACGCGCCAACCTCGCGGCCCACCCCCGCTTGAGGAGCTCCAGGCCAAGCCCACCACCAAGCACGAAGGCAGCAAGAACTTTTCTGCTCGTCAACGAAGACAGGCTGTCAGCAACCTCGTTCGTGCGGGAATCGGTCGTCGTGGGGTTCGCACTGGCAGCAATGGAAGCATGACCCCAGTGAGTGAGACTGAGATGTCTTTCCCGAACTCCGACAACGACACCGATAGCGTCCACAGTGCCGGTAGCGGAAGCCTCTCTGGCAAGCCCAGCATCGGCAGCCTTCGTGCTGTTGCCAATGGCGCAATCGGCTCCGAGAGGAAGGCTTCCAAGGAGCGTTCTCGTGACAGGACCTCTAACAGCGGCTCTTATACGGCCAACAGTGTCAGCAGCGAGGAGGGCTCCTTCGGTGGAGGCCTCGTTGAGATCCGCGTCGAGGAACCAGAGCGCCGACAGATGCCCAGGCTCGTCCTCACCAGCGCTGAGAAGCGAAAGAGCACCATGTTTTAAGTCATTGAAACTTGAACGATGGAATGGTCGCTACCTCTCCCATGAACCCTCTATTTAGGTTCTTTGTGCATATTTGGCGGCGTTCCACCTGGACCTCCGCATGTTATTACGGCCCCTTACGACTTTTTCCTTACTTTTTTCATTTCTTCTTTCTGTTGTGTAAGGAATGGATGGTTGCATTGGGTGGCTTTTCGCAGTGGTCCATGTTATTCTTGCAATTCTTTTCACCTTCGTCGCCTCGTCCGCAATGGCGTCTCGCCGTTTCGGTCGAGGTTCCTCTTCTCGGGTTCGATTTCTGATTCTTGCGAATTGCTTTCTAATGAGCACCCGTCCGCTTCTAGCTTATGGAGTATGGCCATCACAGAAGGGACGAATGGCGTTTTCTATAACACTCAACGAACCATCGAGCCTGCGGCTGATGGGTTCCTTGCATTCCTTGACCTTTTCAAATTTCTACCAGAAGACATCCAATGAGACGGAAAACTTGATTACACAAGAGTGGATGAGAGATGGGTGGATCATGTAGGATGAATTAACCTAAATGCCTTCATATTGGTTACAAAAACTTAGTTCCACTCTGCACTGTGATGTACATGGACTTGACGTGAATTTTTAAAGAACTTGAAAGCATTCTAACCGAAATTGAGATCAGCATGATTGCCTCAGTACTCCCGCACCGTTGAAAGTTGTAGTTCAACGACAACACGCTACTAGTTGGCTGTAATTGCTGATCAGTATCGAGTCTCCAGTCAAGTATGTGGCTTATCGATATGGTGTGTTTCCTTGATCTGGCGGGGTAGCTTCAACTTCGCCAAATCTTTCCACACGTATGAATGCACCTTCACAACACAACAACTCCGTACCCAGTGCACACCAAAAGGCCAACGAAAGAATAAACCTTTTATAAATCGGTGTAATTCTGTCGCTACCACCTTTTCGCCACCCACATCTCGATCCCGGGCCACCATGGCGCTCCCCGCCGCCTCACAAACGGCATCACCCTCAACCACCACCACCCAACCCTCCCACATCCTGCCCGCGCCCTTCACAAACTCACAACTCGAGCTCCTGACGCAAGGCGCCGAAGCCCTCGTCTACCGCACCCACTTCCTCACGCCCAACACGCCCGTAGTCCTCAAGTACCGCCCGCCCAAGCCCTACCGCCACCCCATCCTCGACAAGCGCCTCACCAAGCTCCGCATCCTCGCCGAGGCCCGCGTGCTCGTGCGCGTGCGCAAGGAAGGCGTGCCCGTCCCCGCCGTGCTGGGGGGCGACTGGGACAATGGGTGGCTTATGATGGAGTTCGTGGAGGGCAAGACGGTGAGGAGGGTTCTGGACGAGTGGGTTGAGCGCGGTGCGTTCAAGGAGGAGAGGAGCGCCAGCATTCCCGAGGAGGGGGAGGGGGACAATGACGCAGGGAAGCAAAACCAAGGAGGAGGAGGAGGTGATGGGGAGATCCTGGACCTGATGCGCAGGATAGGCAGGGCGGTAGCCAAGTTGCACGATCTAGCCGTCTGTCATGGGGATTTGACAACCAGTAATCTCATGTTGAGGGCGCCGCCGCCGCCCAAGGAGGAGGCGAGTCCCGAGGGTTCGTCACAGAAGCCGTTGGCGGGCAGACAGACCGTGTCGACTATGCGGGAGGCCGCTATGTCGGGTGAGGAGCCACCGGTAGCGGCGCCGTCGAAGGTTGAACCTGCGCGGGATTCCTCGTTGGCGGGAGATATTGTGCTGATTGATTTTGGTCTTGCGGCGCAGGCGACCAAGCAGTCACAGGATGAGGACAGGGCTGTGGACTTGTATGTGCTGGAGAGGGCGTTTGCGGCAACTCACCCCAGTGCGGAGTATCTGTTCCAAGAGGTGTTGAAGGCGTACGGGGAGAGCTTTAGCGACGCGAAGAGAGTGCTCAAGAGGTTGGCGGATGTGAGACTGAGGGGGAGGAAGAGGAGTATGATTGGGTAGATTTATGCTTTTGCGTGAGAAATACAAATTACAACTTAGATGAATTCTACGATCGTTGCATCTAGATAGCGCAGCATTCGCTACAGTTAAGTCGAAGCTGTGAATATCGAGCAAAATTCCGTTAAGACCTTCACCTACACTATTTCTGAGCCTCGAAACAAGGAAATGAGTATATGATCCAGTTCGCGAAGAAATTCGAACTTCGAAAGCCTGATCGTTGGCTACGTCACCTCTCTTGCTGCTCATATTGTTCCAGCTAGCATTGTACCGTCACCCTCACTTAGGGTTATACTATTGTTCCATCACCACGTCTGCGGAAGTTCGGTGCGACCTTGCATCCGAACTGATTCCTGGCCATCTACAACAATACCAATCCGAAACGAACAATGACATGTCCGGTTCGAAGTGCCACATGCCCTACGCAACGAGATTGTTCGGGACATGGTCTGTCACCCCCAACCTGTCGGGACGGTAGCAAACAGTCGATTGCTATTATTCAATTCGACAGGCTTCCAGCGAGGTACTTCCATGACTCCCATGCTGTGCTGCTATGTCCAGAACAATGGGGAGACGGCGTAGATCCAACGCCGTGTCGCTCTCTCGCATACAAGCGACACAATGGACGGGAGGGGATAATAGTAACATGGAAGAGATACATGTCTCTCTCCTTCCTCGCTGATGGCCATCCTTTTTCTCCTCTTCTTCCATATCCTACAAATCTCATACCGCTCACTACTTGTCAACTCCCTAAACACATCGTCAAACAAGTTATCAAACTTCTATCGTTGACCTGCCTCCAACACACTGCCAACAAACACGCAACCACACTCCTCATGTCCATCAAGTCATACACAACAATGGACCCAGCAATCCACTCCAAGCCATCAGCACATCTCCGCTACGGCCCCGATGTCTCCGTCGCATCCGCCCTGATACAACTCATGCTGAACGACTTCACCAACATCTTCACACCTACCAGACCTAACATGCTCAACAATCCATTCTCAATCCTGAACATCTCTTCTCGGAAACTCCAGCATCCATTCAAGGCCCCATCATCGCCATCGCCAACATCGATCTCCACACCGCCCATCCAGCCAGTCCAACCCTCTCGATACACCACCAAGCGAAGCACAATCGAGCAAACAGCCAACCATCGACGTGGTGATAGGGACGTACACGGCAACGATCCAGATCACCTGTCCTTCAGCTCCTCAGGACCCATCGGTGGCGTCCAGTGTGCTGTCATGTGAGTGGCTTCTTGGAGTCAGGGCTGTCACTTCAATGAGAGATTGCCTCAAACTCATTTAGTTGGATCGATAGAGGATCTGAGTCTTTTCCCTCCTCCGTCTCATACAGTCAGTAAGGTCTTATGGACTCGCTTTGCACAGGCTTTCTACAGGCTTTATCGAACGGCGGGAATGTACACACGCATGATGTACATACTTATCCTCTTAGTCGATTTCGGATGATTTCAGTATATTTAGATGGGTTCCAAGTATCTTCTTTGCTTGTCTTTCAAAACGTGGGTGGGTTATATGGTCGGTGTTTTCTTTTCCTTGGGAGTTTCTCAGTATGATGCTTCCCCTTTTTCAATATGAGTGGAGGCTACATTGCATAAGAGGGAGGACTAGTATATCTTATCCAAGTATCTCTTATTACAAATCATTCATTATTCATTACTTGTGTCGAGACGCTCATTGGTGAGGATGTTACTTTCTTCCAATTATACTAGATTGGTATCACATATGCTACTTCTGCCTCAGATGAGTAGGAAACCTGCCCTCACATAACGACGAAAACGCTCGCAACAAGAGCCACGACGAACGTCCAGCACCAGCTCTGCCCTACCCTAACACTAGAATTAGGATACGGGCCGGTATAGTTACCACCCTCTCCCCCAGAAAGCAGGCCCCTGCCTCCCGTACCGGCCTCGAGCACCAAACCCTCCACCCCGCCCTCGACGCCATCCACCGGCGCAACAAGCGCCATCTGGCTCCAACTGAACAGCGTGTTCCTCCCGCCGAACACGAAGACTTCGAACCGCCCCGCGTACGCGCCGCCGACCCACACCCGGCTCCCATTCACGACGTCCGTCTCGATGCGGATCTGCGCAGGGAACTCGATGGCCACGGGCGCGTGGGTGGAGCTGCTGACGTTGGACCAGATGCGGCCTGGGTGGCCTGGGTCGTGGCCGTCTGATTCCGACGTCGAGCGCAGCGGGTACGGGAAGTTGTCTGCGGTGGTGAAGACGAGGGAGGTGACGGAGGTCTCGTTCGTCGTGACCGTCTGGATGGAGAGTGAGGTGTCGGGTCCTGTCAGATTGAACGGCGAGGTGGCGTTGATGGACAGCGTGTATGGAGGACCGTACGATCCCTTTCCTAGCGAGGTTGATTGCGCATTGCTGGAGTTCGACGACCATGATAGAAGCGGGGTAGCCTTCGATGGGGATTGCAAGTCTGTGAAGCGTCGTTCGAGGTTCTGGCCCGGTGCCTTTGGTATGAGGAGCTCGAGTGTAGAGGCGAGCGTCGATGCGGTTATGTTGACGCCCCGTCTGCCCGACCAGCTGCGCGCTGCGACGACCGGAATCCCGTCGCGCATCGCGTAGTAGCCTTCAAGCTGTGTCGTAGCGTCCGGTCCATTGTCACTCCATGCCGCGAGTATGGCACCACGGTTGCCACTTGCGCCCGGCTCAAGCTGCTCGGTCTTGTTGACGAAGTTGAAAAGTGAGGGATCCCATTGCCAGCCCTGCTCGTTGGCGAAGTTGAGCGTCCGCGTCACGTTGTAGAACTGTGGGTACGTCGCCGGTAAGATTGGGGTGTGGTCGTTCTTCAGGCTCATGTACGCCCACCAGTCCTCCGAGTTGATCAACGGGTATCCCTCGTCCTGTAACTTCACAGGGTCTGACTCCCCGTATTGCCAGTGCTGGATCGTGATGTCAGTTGACACGGTGAAGTTCTCGGAGGGTTCGTTGGTGCCCCAGATGCGAATTCTCTTGCCTGAGGTAGTGTTGACCCAGTCGGACATCTCGTTTACGAAATTGATGTAGACGTCGGCGAGCTTTGAGTCGTATTCGTCCGCGCCAATGTGCACTTCTTTTGTTTGGAACCAAGGCAGGAATTCGGCCCAGAGTGCCTTCACGGTGGGGATCGATTCAGGATGGCTCAGGTTGAGGAGATCCTTCTTTGGCAGTGCGAGCTCTGGCTTCCATTTCGTGATGGCGAGACAGTGGCCCGGTGCCTCGATCTCCGGGATGACTGTAACGCCTCGTTGTGCGCAATGCCGCTGGAAGTCTTCAAAATCCTCCCGCGATAGCGTCTCATTCTTGCGCTCGATGATACCTTGCAGATTTTCATCCTCCGGATAGAGCGAGAAATGTGAGAAGACCTTGTTCCACGTCTCGTTATGCCCACGATTCAAGGGATAATTGTCACTCGAGTGGTAGTGGAACTCGGAGATCTTGAAGAACGAAGCATATGTACATAACTCTTTCAGAAACTCCGGCGTGTACCATTTGCGTCCAGCGTCCAGCATGTAGCCTCTCGTGCGGTAGGCCGGTGCGTCGATCACACGGCCCGGCGTCAGGGAGGATCCCTTTGCAATCAATAGTTCTTGGAGTAATGTTCTTGTGCCCCAGAACATCCCGCGGGAGCCTGTACCACCAATGAAGATGCTATCTGCACTGATCTCTAATTCGTATCCTTCTTCCGTTTCGACTCCATTTTCGTACTTGACCTCACTTGTATCGCCCTTGAAAGATCCTAATAATATGCCGGTCGACGGGAGATTGTCAACGACCTCAACTGTCCAGCCTGTTCCAAATAATTGCTCCAGATCCGAGCGGAAAGTCTCAGCAAACTCTTTAGCTGTGGGCGGTATGAGCGTCAGGCCAGTGGTATCAGTGCGGTCTGCGAAAGCGCTGTCAAGATAGATAGTCTTGGGCGCATTGCTGAGGGAGAAGCCAGTGGACGAGGTATTGTTGGATGTCCACTTGATAGGAGGCAAAGGTTGCAGAGCGGCTGCAACGCCTGCAAATGCGGCCAGACACCGAATCCACATCGCTACGTGAGATTTCCGTGCAGATAGAGTTGTCTTACGTCTGTAAACATGGCGGGCTTCCTTGGTTTTGTAGGATTCAGGTACATATTCAACCGGGGATCAGATCAGCAATTCCAGTAACCCTGCACTGCCAACTAGCGGGCCGGTACCAATCGTAGTATTTTCCCCGCATGCTCACGTCCTGCTCAATGTAACCCTCACGAGAGCCAAGATGATATGAAGCATGTTGATGTGAGCTTACACGGTAGGCAGCTGGCCTGCTCGTGACAGTTACGGGAGTATCTTTTACGAGGGGTGGACGTGTTTAGGTTCCCGTGGTAGGAGTTACATCGCGGGGCGGGGGGCGAGAGCACCCGCCCTGCAGTTGCGACTCTGCGGGACGTTGCCCTTCGTACTTCGGGTTGCTGAATGCAGGCATCCGCGCATTCAATAGAAGTTCCGTCACCGCTTCTATCTAGCGGGTAACTGACTGAATTGTCGATGCTTCAACTGGCCTAAGTTATTAGACTACAGGAGAGTTGGATCACGGTGACTTCGATATGTACCTACAGGACAGCAAGTGTAACATAGTTGCGATAACACTAGCCCCGCTTGTTACAGTATGGATCTACGCGTTGACGGCCATCTTTATCTGTACCATTTTTGTACGCATGGGATAGTTAGTTGACGCAAGGTGGGTTCGCTTTTCCGGTTCTCAGGAAACATCAATCGGGGTGTATGGGTTGAGGTGATTGAAGTCCTGCTAGATCGGGTCATAGCCATGTACAAGTCGGGATCTATTCGTTGCACATAAATGTCTACCGATACAGCAGAAATACAGTTGTAAAATTAATACATGGTAACCAAGAAGATCAGGGAGCCTTGCGAGAAGCTTCCCAATGTACAAGTGGATCTGTGTTCTTGATAGCGTGTAGCAGCTTGCTTGCCGTCTGGCGACCTTTGCTGCTTTGATCCTTTTCAAACATGGTCGCAGCCATTTTCATTAGAGCAACCATGCTAAATAACGCATCGCGACCAGAGACATGCCATCCTGTAGGACGGAATCCTAATCCGTAGCACAGTTCACGCAACGAGTGACCGTGCTTCGGTTCGCGCTGGCGCAAGAAATGGCGGAGAGCCTTTGCGATCTCCATGGTGTCTACATATTGCACAGGTGCCTGTAGTGCAAAACCCAACCTTCTCAATATGTCCATATCACTTCGGATTCCATGGCCAACTATGACCAATGGGCGCCATGTTTCGGCTGGTGGAGTCAATGTATTTCTTTCGTTGTCCAGCCTGAGTATCTTGAAATGCTTCGATCTACAGCAAGCATGCGTTTGTTCCGTGCCATACTCATGGCAAAATATTCGCTGTAGTAGTTGATACAACCTATTGTAAGGAACAACAGCCCTGGCATTGTAGTCGAATTGGGATGCCGCGCGCCTTTGCTTCCTTTTCCACATGCATATGGCAGATTGTAGTTTGCTTTCTGGAAGCCCTGACTTAATTGGCAAACCTATGACATAATTGTGAGATTGGATAAGGTGGTGGCAATGTACATCGATATCATCTCGAAGGTAGCGACTGTCCATGTATGCTGCACCGATCTCGATAACGGTTTTGGTTGATTCGCAAACTGAGATGTCGACTGCTAGGAAGATGGGATCGGAGTCATTTGGCGCAGATTGTTCTTCAGAGTCATCGTGGAGCTGTGATGTGAAGATGTCGTACAGGTGGTTCAGCTTTGGTGGCAATCTGTGAGATGGAAAATGGAGTGGTCCCCTCGTGATTATCTTGTGCCGGAAGGTATGCTGCAGCTTTGGTAGATGGTGTATCATTGGGAGCAGCCTCTCGTAGATAATGAAATGATGAAGTCGTTCATTTGTTCAGACCCATGGCTTGACGATTTAGGTTGTGCGGGTTCTAATAGTGACACGAATTGTTCGGAGGAAAAGTCTCAATGAAACTGGGGCCATGAAGTCCCCTTTCGAGAAGTGATGTTGATTACTTTTTATGGGCGTATGTTAGAAGGTTGGTCACGGTTGGGAACAGGCCAAAGCTGCAGGACCCACCGAACTCGCTCAGAGGGGTCGTGCGTGGACACGAAACCACGAGGCATAATTAAGGCGAATCTATCAATTGCTTGCTCTGCAAACAGAAACTCCAAAATAAATCTGTATGAGCATAATAGTTATCACAATGAGTACCTCTCCCACCCCAAAGTCAAGACAACATATCTTGGGTGGAGCCTGTACTTTTTGGAAAAAGCAAGGTCCTATAGATAAGTAAATGTTGAAATTCTTGAGCTAGCTATCATCGATGCTGAGATATGTCTAGTTACGCTAATGCGAAATAAAGCAACTACCCATGTTGAAATACGAAATTGGGTATCATCGTTGAGTTTCCTTACAAACGCCAAAATGAAAATATGCCCGCAGTGTTGAAGCAGGACGCCATAAAAGTCGTTGTCGCAAAATTATGCCAATGGAGTAGCAAGGACTAATGAGCCTTCTCTGCACCATAACCACCCTTTCCCTCCAGATTCTCATATGCCTTTCCCTCAGGCTGCTTCCCGTTTCTTGGGCCACGTTCGTCGAGATCTTCCTGTAGCCAGCGGAGGACAAGTTCACCAAGTAGACTGTTGGCAGACACAAATCGTGTGTTGGGCTCTGCGAGTACGTTCAATTCTTCCATGCTTCCCCACTTCTTCACTCTGCCCAAGGACATATGTACGAGATGTGTTGGCCATGTAGCAAGATTGTCCAATATATGCGTGGCATATACGATGGTGCAGGGGCGCGTCTCGGTTTCCTTCTTCAAGAAGTTTAGGAAGTTGGAGCGAGAAAGAAGGTCCAGGTCGACGGTGATCTCGTCCAGCAACAGTATTGACCATGGTCGGAGAAGCCCCATAGCAAGTTGTACTCTTCGTCGCTCACCGTCAGACACAGCATGCATGTGCCACGAGAGATCGATATCCAAGATTCGGATGAGTTCATCGCGCCTCTCATGGTAGTAATCGCCACCGACGGAGGACAGGAGGGTCGGTACATCGATATCAGTTCGTACGATGGGGTTGAGCACCCATTCAAGCCCAAGGTATGTGACGCCCTCTAGTCCGAATTTGAAAGGGTCGACACCTGCAATCGAGACTGAGTTGGCTGGGGCCATCCGCTTGCCAGACAGCAGACGCAATAGTGTTGTTTTTCCAGCACCGTTGGCTGCACGTAATAATTAGCTCGCAATCCTATTGTTCAGACATGTAAAATCTCTCGAGTCATACCTCCTACAAGCAGCGTTCGGCTTCCTGGAGGCAATCCAAGGAACACGTCCTTAAGCCCTGAAGAGCCATCAGGGAAAGCGTAACTCAGATTTTTTACGTCAATTGAAGGTGCGATGGAGTTGTCGACCACCTTTGAATTGGTTTGTGCTTCCGCCATTGTTCCTCGAGTGTTTGGAGAGTTGAGATGTGCGGATAGCCCGAATTATATTTTCAAACTTTCGGAATGCAACATCAGACCAGCGGTCGAGCTATTTCATGACGGCATCTCGTTGCGCTAGACCATAAATAGAAGGCGCTTCAGAGTCATTTTTTTCGGCACTTCGTTTCTCCACTACGCATTGATTCTCGGCCACCGCCATTATTGAATGCATGTTCGTGCGGTACGGCTTCTGTCCTCATTCAGGATGGCCTCACGGCCTCAGGTCTTTAAGCCTCTGGTGACAGTCATTGGCGCCACAGGAACAGGAAAGTCGGATGTACGTAAACAACATACATCTACCAGAAGGACACGATAGTGATAGCTGCTCACAACTATAAGCTAGCAGTAGAATTAGCTCGCAAATTCAATGGAGAGATCATAAATGGGGATGCTATGCAGCTTTATCATGGCCTGCCAGTCATCACAAACAAGATAACGCAGGGTGAGCGAAAGGGCATTCCTCACCATTTGCTGGGCTGCATCGGGCTCGAGGAAGAGACATGGTCTGTGGGAAAATTTGTTGAAAGAGCCTTGACAGTAGTATGATATTCGGCACTATGACAGGCCTTCTGCATAAAGATTGACATTTTCCAGATTGAAGAGATCAGGAGCCGAGGAAAGGTGCCTATCTTAGTTGGAGGTACACACTATTATACCCAGTCTCTCCTCTTTCAAGACACACTCTCAGACCAACCTCTGCTTGATTCGGAAGATCGATCACAGCAGTTTCCTATCCTTGACGAATCGACAGATGTCATTCTCCAACGGCTTAAGGAGGTTGATCCGGTCATGGCAGATCGGTGGCACCCCAATGACCGTCGCAAAATCCAGCGGTCTCTGGAGATATATTTGCGAACGGGAAAGCCTGCATCTCAGATATATGATGAACAGCGATCAAAACGTGCTAATCCGTCTAGTACAGCGGAGTGCCCGGGAATGGAAACCACAGAGGAAGAAACTGGCCTGAGATTTCCCACTCTTATATTTTGGGTCCATGCTTCTAAAGATGCCTTACATCGTAGGCTAGATGCTCGCGTTGATCGAATGATAGAAAACGGGCTTTTAGACGAGGTACAGATGCTATCAGACTTCAAAGCATCCCATGAGACCCAGACAGGCCAAGCAATAGATCAGACACGGGGAATCTGGGTATCAATTGGCTATAAAGAATTCCTAGAGTACCAGGCGCATCGATTGGACTCGCATATACCAGATAAGGTTCTTCAAAAGACCAAAGTCACCGCCATTGAGAAGACACAAGCGGCCACACGACAATATGCAAATCGCCAGCTAAGGTGGATACGCATTAAGTTTCTGAATGCGCTATTAAGCGCTCGTCAGAAGAATAAATTGTTTCTTCTGGACGGCTCGGATCTCTCGCAATGGAATACACAGGTCATTGCGCCCGCCTTGGATGTCACAAGTTCATTTCTTTCGAACCAACCGCTTCCCGAGCCTACTACTCTATCCGAAACAGCTTGCGAGCTACTCAGCCCTAAGAGAGACTATGATCTGGGACAGCGTCCTGATCTTTGGCAGAAGAAGACATGCGATGCATGTGGAACTGTGTCAGTTACCGCGAATGATTGGCATCTGCACATCAAAAGTCGGGGGCATAGGAGGATGGTAGCAGCAGAGAAGAAACAGAAGCATTTTAGACAAGCAGGTGGGGAGAAAACAAATGAGGACATGCTGGACCTTATGGAGGACTACCAGCAATAATGAGAGTACCAGATAACCTAGACAGTAAGAAAAGGATCCGTGACCCTGCCAATACTACATCATCCCGTTTGTGAACAGAGTGCACGTTGTCTGTCTGTCCTGTGCTTTTCAATTTTACCATAGACAGTTCTTCATGCGCTGAAATACCAGTAATTCATACTTTCTGAGCTTGTTTGTGAGCCGATTGAACGAAAGGTATTGCAATGGTTCGTTGCACTAGTTATATTGCAAGTATACAGACGAGACCATTCTTGTGAAAGAACATGCAAATCAATTTACTCTAATCATCAATCTTTTAACAGAAACGATTCTCCAGTACCTAAGCCCTGCTTCTGGCCTCACATGAATGCCCTTCCGAAGATTCTTGCTGTGCTTGCATTAGTCGTGTCAGTTTGAAACTGGACAGATGTTGAACCCATGCACGGACCCCCAATCGCTTCTTTCGATGCATACTAAACCGACCTTAGCCCCGCACTAAATAAATGATAAGCGAATACCCTCAGTTCCCCCCAAGACTATCCACAACTCTTCTCACCATTCACCCCTGCATTCTTCTCATTCACGTCCTCTTAAGACCCCGGGAGACACCCCACTATCGCATCACGTCCCAGTAATTCGAAATGCCTGCCCCCAGTGATATCTTGTCGGACCCAGACATCGCCCAGGCGTACGAGGATGTCCGGTCCGACAAATCAGAGACGACGTGGCTAGTCTTGAAGTACGCTTCTGCCACTTCAGATTCACTGAAACTAGATAAGACGGGCACAGGTGATCTTGCAGAGATGACCGAGGCACTGGGTGACGACGAAGCCGCTTATGCGTACGTGAGGGTCAAGTTGGGGAACGACGAGTACTCTGAAAGAACCAAGTTCGTGTTTGTTGTCTGGGCCGGTACGTAAGATATATGAGATAGATGGGAAATGACATGCGTGAGCTGCGAATAGTACATAGCTTTGGTATTGACTTGCTGTCTACAGGCCCCCAGACGAAGGTTATGCGCAAAGCCAAGATGAGTTTCCAGAGTGGTCAGGTGAAACAGGTCATTCGCACTTATGCTGTCGAAATTCAGACAGGAGACAAGAAGGAATTGGAAGCTGATAACGTAACCATGAAGCTGCGGAGAGCTATGGGCGCAAACTGTAAATCCACCCTCATTTCAATTTGTTTTTGAGACCGAACTAAGCCAATCTAGATGATCGCCAAGGGAGCAGTTATTAAAGGGCAACGACTTTGTACCCGAATTGGACCAAATCAACTTTGCATAAGGGATGTTTTAGAACATATGAAGATACTGATGAGGACTAGAGGATCATGACGAACATTGAACGCGTTGAAGCGATCATGAAAGCCACTGGTGCAACTTCCAGTAACGTAGATTTTGCATCTATAAGTAAACTCATAGTATATGTTTTCTTCTTTCTTGAGCCTGGAAGTCCTCGTGGAGACTCAGTGAAATCACAATCAACATCTTGCTAAAACGAACATGATTAGACAAATGGCGTATTTTGACCTGTAGGTCACTTATTTCATATTCGGACATGTAGCGCCCTCTCACGTAGGATCAAAAATCATTCGAATCAAAAGCACTCTTTTATGGCATCAATTTGCTGCTTCGATTGCTCCAAAACCTGCCTGAACACTAGGGTCAAGTCTTAAGAAAACAAAGGCGGACCTATTGGGATAAAAGTCGACGTTTGATAACCCAATAAAACTGCTTTCGAAGAAATCAGGACATAGATATTTGCACACAATCTAGTGTACACACAAAGGCAGAGTGCGATGCAGTTATCTCGCAAACGCGCTTCAGCTAGATGTTGCGGCATATCAATACAGCAAATTGTGCATGCTCTGATTAGCAAGTACGTGAGTTTTCCCTATCAGGCCTAGCCGAGTCTCAACACCATGAACGAGAACCTGGCTCGAATGACATGCCTTTCCGTTTGTCAAACCTCAACCATATCATCCGCATACCAACACTACATACGTTTGCCAATATCTATTGAGCCTGCCTCATCATTTGTATCAAGCAAGTATATTGCAGTACCCGATAAATGAGCCCAACCTAAAATAATTCTGAGCCCCTTCTTAAGCATCAGAACGATGTCTGGAAACCCATTACCCTTGTTGTTGCTCTCCGAAGGTGTCTTGAAAGTGATCGGGGGTTCTGTTTTCCTTTTCTCGCCGACCACCATCCTTAAGAATCTTCAGTCAGCGCCATGTACAGCGACATCCATATCACTCATCCGCAACTTGGGAACGCAAACACTAGCATTCAGCATCCCCCTATTCCTAGCCGCGCGAAATGATGTTGTTAGCATAAAGAGTAGGCGGCTGGTGTATTGGACGCTCTTGGGCAGAGAGGGATTGCTTGCGCTCGGTTTATTGGGGCAGATTGGCTGGAGCCATGTTGGCCAATGGAAGTCTCCGGTCGATAAAGGAGCTGAAGAGCGGGAAAGATTGTTGGAGGAGGGTCTTGGGTACGATCTCAAAGGACGCGATGAGGACGTTCGTTGGGACGAAAGGGTGCTAAGAAAAGGGTTGCTGCTCTGGGTCGCAGAACTGACGCCTTTCATTTTGGGAAGAATTTGGATTCTGACGATGAAGAAAGATTGGTTTGTCTAAGCCACTGTGCAACGCATTGTCATTTGTCAATCCATCAATCCCAATGTATCCGCAATATGCCGAGTCATGCTTGTTAGAGTCGCAATAATATCATGCGCTGTATGTAAAATGACCGTATTTGTTCAAGGTATAATCTATCTACTTGCATGCATAGACTCCAACCTACGCCCAATGTCGCTGCACGCTACAAATGAATCAAGAAAACTGCCAAGTTGAAAAGAGTGCCCAAGAGTAGATGTATATAGAAAATCATAGAACGTTATATGAACTCATCTAAGAATGTGTATAGCTCCCATCAAACCAGATCCTTTTCTAATCGGCGGGATTGATGTGGGTGTCACGTAATTGTAAGGGCTGAGGACCTCGTTGCTGCGGAGTAGCTGTGCCCGATGTGGCTTGAGGTGTGCCCAAACCAGGGAACGGGCTGACAGTGCCACTTGGTGGAACGGGAATCTGGATATCTTCTGGGCTAGCCGGTACCATTCGTTGCGGAAGGCCTGGAATCTTGATACGCTTGGCAACATTGTTGTAGCTCGATGGAATAATCTGCAGGCGTTAGTTGGAACTCTTCATTGAACAAAGCCTTGCAACATACTTCAATAATTTCATCACGTGGAAAGTCGAGTTTGGGTATATCCGCGGCATTGCATGCCATGAGATAACCGTAAAGAACACGCAGTACGGACTCGTGAGCGATGATGAGCAAATCATTCTCCTCACGCTCGAGCTCAAGGATGATCGGCTCCATTCGAACAGCTAAATCGTGATAAGACTGCAAGAAGTCAGTATGATGGTCACGCTATCAATTTGGGCACTGACTTCAGCTCTAGGATATCGATGATGGTAGGGATCGGCTTCATGTTTTGCGACCTCGTCGGGAAATTCCTCTCGAATCCTTCGCTCAGACATTTTCTCACATACGCCAGGGTTCATCTGACTCATTTGCGATCGCTGGCGCACGCGGTAGCCACGGGATGCGAGTTGATCTGCGGTTTGCACAGTACGCCGGCGGGTGGAAGTCCAGATCGTTAGCGGTTTAAGAGCAGCATCAGGGGCGCCCTGCTCTACAAGCTTTTGCCTTTCTTCCTCGCGGTACTGCAACAAAACTTCGCTCATCTTCTTCGCGTAATCATGCCCTTCTTGGGATAGTGAGGCATCAGCCTTGTAAGAATCTTCTTCTCGTGCAGTTCCAGCTCTTGCAAAGTACGTTTGTCGCGATTTGATGTGCAAGTTGAGTAGATAGAAGACAATTCGCTGCGAAAGGTATCCAAATGCACAGTTGTTCACCACTACTCGCTCACCGGCGTTGATCATCTTGATCCAATGCAAGTCTTGCTCTTCCATAGTCTCAAAATGGGGAATTCGTGAGTTGATCCGAGCCAAGTAGTCCTGCACAGCATCTTCGTCCTTCCAGTCTTGATAATCCGGCGATGAGATCTTTACGCGCCGGACATTTTCCTGGATGATGCGCTCGTCAGTGCAATGGGACTCGATAAAAATCGTCTGGATGCCATTCTTGGCAAACTCCTTCGCAAGGGACTTGCGCCCTGCAGAGATGGCGTTGACCGCGTCGTATATGGCAACCTGTCCCTTCTCGTGTTCCAAGAAGTGATAGATATCCTCACGACATTTCTTCAAAATTTTGTTGCGAAGCAACACTGACTGTGGAGATGCATTCATGAAGAAGTAGTCATCAGGAACATCCTTTCCAGGGCCTAGAGTGGCTCGCCGGTAGTCACCAAGGTGGAAAACGTGGGTTTTTACACCCAACCACCGAAGGTAGCGCGCTACAGCAACGGAAGTGTGGGTTTTGCCTCGTGCTGGGAGGCCAACAGTCGCAATTACAATCCGTCCCGAATGGAAGAGTCGGCCAGATTCAGTGCTGTACAATTGGGCAGGTGCCATTTCCTCCTTTGCTGGAAGATCGTGAATAGCATCCACGAACGTACTCGACCGCCGCCGAAAGCGGGGTGAGTTGGCGTATATCTCTGCAGTCCTGTTCATGGTGAATATTGAAAGCATTGAGATGTTCGGCGATAACTTACAATAAGGTATCCATGACTGCACTGCGATCTATGGAGGTCTATGAACCAGAAACAAAGGTGAAAGGTATTTGGAAATGAAGAGAACTCTAATCTAATAGCACATGAAAGAGATCCGAAGCCGAAGCCCTCGAGTTGGTAAATTGATTGATCTTTACTCCAGGTCCCAGGTCAATAACGGAATGTCAAGATTCGGGCCCGGGCGTGGGCGTGCCAGGGTGTCGGAAGTGGTGGTCAGTTCCCGAACAAGTTGATAGAACTTGTTGAGAAGTACTACCAGTATTGGTCAACTCGGTGGTGTGACCTTATAAGCTTACTTTTGACGACGACTTTGTCACGTATAGGTCAGGAAGGGTACGTCCACAGTGCTTGGTGGGGATTGCGCTGCAAGAGATTCTCAGGCTCTTGATCGGCGTCGTCGTCATTGTCGATGGCTGCTGTGAGAGGTAGTGAGAGAGGGCGTGCGGAGCTACGTAATGCCGGTCCGCGATTAGCGTATGCTCTGCTTAGCACCCTCCTCGCGAAAAGTTTACGATGAGCAGCCTGTTCGACTGGCATCAAACGTCATTTCCTTCCTCCCCTACTCCATTCCTATCGTCAATTGCGGTTTCTCATTCGAAGAGAAATCTGCCCCGAAAACCACCAGCGCCTCTAATACCACTGTTGCGGCGCCATGGAGCTTGATCAATTGAAAAAGGAACAAGCCATCTCGCAGCTGTTCACCCAAAATGGCGTCCTCTCACGGCTGAACGATGTATATATGGCATTCCATGAGCGGAGAGAGGCATTGGGATTGTCCAACCCCGGGACTGTTGAGAACATCGCAAAGGAGGTGCAGCGTGATGTCTTCTTGAACAACTTGAGCTTCTCTGGTCTCCGCGCCGACCTCACCAAGGCTTTCGGTGTTGCGCCGCTCTTCCAAGTATCGCATGCGTTATCTATGGGCTCGCAAGCTCAACCTCCATACAGTTATGGTGTTCTCTATGGATCACCCAAGGTTGGTTTTATTCCTCTAGCATGGCCAATATCATAGGCTCACCAACTTAGGTCTTCCTCCAAGCGAACCTCGATAACGAGCTCCAATTTTCTGGCCGCTTCAACTGGCGATGGACATCCGCTCTCGTCAGTAAGACCTCGGTCCAGCTCACATCACAGGGCAACATGATGTCGCTCGAGAATGATTACACAGGAGCAGACTTTTCGGCCTCGCTAAAAGCCGTGAACCCCTCTTTGCTCGACGGTGGCATCACCGGCATGGTTATGGCAAGCTACCTTCAATCCGTCACTCCCAACTTGTCGCTCGGACTTGATGCCTTCTGGTCCCGCCCAGCTATGGCATACCCACCAGATTTGAACGTTTCCTATGCAGCGAGATACAAGACTCCTGAGTGGATGGCCTGCGGACAGATTGTGCCGGAGCGTGGAATCGAGGCCTCGTACTGGAAGAAGCTCTCCGAGAAGGTGGAGACCGGTATCAATGTCAATTTGGCTTTCGCTGGACTCGGACCTGCAGGCCCCATGGGACCCATGGCCAAGGAGGGCAGCGTGACGATTGGCGCCAAATACGACTTCCGCACCTCGATCTTCAGGGCACAGGTGGACAACAGTGGAAAGGTCGGATGTTTGTTGGAGAAGAGGATTGCACCGCCGATCCAGCTCACTTTCTCTGGCGAGATCGATCACAAGCAGAATGCTGCTAAGCTAGGCCTCGCTGTATCCATAGAAGCAGCGGATCAAGAGGTGATGGAACAGCAAGAATCAGCAGCAGCAGCCGCTTCTGACCCGATTCCTTTCTAAAGAGGACAAATGAAAACAACTAATAATTCCCCACTTCCAGAGTTCTAGAACCCTTCTCTTCGCTGTATTACCACCTTGTTTGGAGCGAGCGCAGAGCCTCGCTTTTCAAAAGCGTCCATGTTCTCCTTCAACAGTTTTGTCTAGGCGCATCTTGATTCCATAATGGGTTACGGCTTGATAGAGCGGGGGCATGCGGCGGTCTTGTATCATGAGCGTCATAGAGAAAGGGATATGATGACTCACCGTGTATATCTATATGTTCTTTGGGCATCCATAAAATTAAGCCGTAAAACCACTTGTTCGAGTGTTCGGATGAAAGGTTAACCTATGACGTGATGACGATGGTAAGGTGAGAACCAACCGTTAGCGCGGTGCAGCGACGGACATTTTCATTTTCATGATTTCATTAGATTTATGAAATTTTAAAAGAAAGAGCATTGCCACTGCCGGATATTCCTTTTGCAATGGACGCTATTAGAAGAGTTGGGAAACCTAAAAGTACATTTCATTGGGCACGATTGGGTTGCTCCCTCTCCACGTGGATGCAGCCGTTGCGTGCCCCATCCGTCTCCCCATTCCATCCTCTATAGTAAAACAAGTGTACATGAATCGAGCATTCGGGCGCTCACTGGAGAAGCCTGTTTGTCCATCGATGAGCCGCATTTATAGCGATGCTTGGGCTCCTTGAGGAATCTGTGGCTGCGCACCAGGTGTGAGGAACTAGGAATTTGGTGTTAGCAGATGGATCCATTGATGAAATCATCCAGAAAGAGGGCGTCAACTTACTTCGTTCGAACGCTGTGCCATTTGCATCTCTCGCTCCTGCTCGACGAGCATCTGCTCTTCACTGTATGCCAACGCCCATGGCACACCCAGCAAAAGTGCGCTCGTGCTCACCACCCACAAGGTCTTGCCACCCAGCGACAGGCCACTCTTGACCCACGACGAAGCCGTGCTGAATTTTGAGTTGATCGAGCGTCGAGTCGAGGCGGGTATGATATCTTGCAGCGCTGTGATGCGCTCGTAAAGTGTCTCATCGGGGGTCACGGATGCGACAGAGGAGGCATCGGAGTCTGATCCATCAGATACGTCAGCGTAAAGTCCAATATTCCGAGACGCAGAGCACAACTGGCGGATTCGAAAATTGACGGAGTTTGTGGTGCTGTTGTAGACCTACCGCTGTCTGTGTCCCAATCGTCGTCATCCTGAGGTCCGTCTTGTTCGCGGAGGAATTCTTCGTCAACGACTTCTTCGAGTTTGACCATTGTGCCGATTTATGTTTTTTAATTCTTTCAATAGGATGTCTCGAGACGGATTGAGTGCGGCAATTGATCGTGATATTGCTCGAGGTGAGGACCGGACGGTGGGTTGATTTTGATTGTCAAGGACGTCGTCTAGTCGGCTCTTTGGAGGGTTCACAACTTTTCGAGCTTGGGCCAAGCCAACCAGCCAGAGGGGCCTTGACCAATCCCGTCGAAAACAACCACGACGACATGCTATCACAAGACCGCAATAGTTGAACGAACATGGTTCGTACGATTATTATATGAGTGCTTCTATTGACAATCTACAGGTCACAAAGAAATAGCAAGACTCTAACATACAGTACAAGGCCATCTTGCTCCTAAATCCTCTAGAGAAGATGTGCGTGTTATTGTATTAAGATTTGGAAGTATTCTGCGAAATGATATGCAATGCACGCCCGACCACGCTCTTAATCAAGGTGCGTAGGTAAGAAATACACACGAGTCCTACCCATTCCCATGCCTCTGGAGAGTTGGACACGCCCATGCCTGGCTTTCCACTCTATAATCTTTCGCTCTCTCGCTCTCTCGCTCTGCCTTCGTGGATGGTCGAATCCCAAAAAATACACACATGAAGGGAATCCAACAGAGACAATAACGAAACGAAAACGTTGTATCCAAGAACGCCGGTGTACATGATATAGATCCAGGCATAACGCCGCCTTTTATCTGGCTTCAAAAATCGCGCAGACACATTGCTGTTCTTCATCATCGTCCTTTGACCCATGTCATATATTTATCACCGTACCTGCGGCGTCAACCACGTCGCCTCCTGGCACGTGTCATTGATGTCGCTCTCCTCGTCCACCTTGAAGCCCAATTCCGCCATCTTTCCCAACGCCCAGCCACAAGTGAATTCACCCTGTCCGCCGTTCTCACGGTCAACGGCGTTTCCGAGCTTGATGTAATTTGCGAAACGACAGACGGTCTGCGAGTAGGACCATTGGAGACAGTGGGGGTCATTTTCGCACTCTGACCCACATGACCCAGCGTTCTTGTGTGCGGGTCGATCGTTGGGAACGGGTGCTTCAGAGAGGTTGTCCCAGAACTCGCGCGAGGGGCCATCGCGAAGGAAACCGTGCGTATAGGCTAAGAGAGACGAAAATACGAGGGGTTTCTGTGCATTGAAAAAATTAGTCAAAGTGACCACACGGAGGGATGAAATTACACTGAACATACCGGATTGTAAGGGCGCGTACGCTCCCAGTTCCAGAGTGATTCCATTTGTTCGGGATTCAAGCGGTGAACGGACAGTAATGGCACACACCACCTGTCTCGGTCAATCTTGAGGTGTTTGAGTTCATCGCCAGAGAATGTTGGGTAGAGGGCCTCAAGCCTGGTGCCAGTGGAGTTGAGAATGGCATATGCAAGTACGGCATCTCCGCACCTGTCCTCTTTGACCCACTGCTCGTAGCGATGACTGAGTTTCTCAACACCACCGCTGGGCTTTGGTGGAAGGAGCCGTTTCATGAGCCCGGATGACAGTACAAAGCCAGCGCCGCCATAGGCGAAGTAGCGGTCATTGGAGCCGGCCACGGGCGATCCCATGTAGTGAGGCTCAGTGTGGTCGTGCTGGTCCAACAATCGGAACAGGGTATCCCAGAAAAAGTATACGTCGGACTCCACGAAGACATACCATTTAGCCTTAGGGTTGACCTCGTAGGCTTTGTCCACCATAGGCAAGAACTTGAATCGGTCTAACTTCCATCCCGCGGCGGAGTATTTGATTTTCTCGCCTTCGGCCGATGCCTTTCTGTGTTCCGCATACGATTGGAAGTCGGTGTTATTAATGGTGTATGAGGCAGGCAATTCGGCGAGGATGTCGATGATCTGTCGGTCACCAACTTTCTCCTCGTGGTCGGAGACGATGATGAGATTCGTTATGCAGGACGAAACGGTAGCCAGGTGGGCTTTATTCCTCTCTGCATCACCGGCACCAGTCTTGAGCACGATCTGCACATCCTGAAGCTGATCTGTTGGGAAATTGTCGCAGAAGTTGGAGCCCTTGTGCTTCTGGGGCGGGAAATAGCTCTTCGTCTTGGTTTTGTAGTATACGGCGGATGGCTGCTGAGGTTGCCGCGATCGGGAGAGGTGGAGAGCGAAAAAGAACAAAAGGAGGACGGGGAAAAGGAATTTCCACGGTCTCCTCGAGAGCCGCAGGAGGATGAGCCGCAGCATGACTCTGGGGGAGGGGGATGGGAAGTGAAGAGAAAAAGAGCGCGAGGCCCTGCAAAAAGGCGAAGAACGAAGTCGATGGCTGGAGAGTGTCAGGAGTGGATCCTCGGAGAGATGGTTTCAACAGGTATGGACTGGGGAGGGGTTGAACATCGCCGTGTGTATATTCGAAGGTAGGGGTAATCGGGATTGGAAGTGACGGATGGTGTTGATGGTAATTGTAATGGCAGCAGCACTCAAAGGAGCAGTGCGGCGAGGGTTGGTACACGGAGGTAACGAATTGTTGGTGGAGGCGACGGTTGTAGTAGAGTAAGGGTAAGGGTAAGGGTAGCGTGTAGTGAATGGTTCAGCAGAAGACAGCAGCAGCAGCCCTGCCTGAGGTTTCGCGGCGGCGGGTGAGCGATGCCATTGTAGGTTAGCGGCCTAGCTAATAAGAAATTAGACAGGAGGGATTGGTGGCGTACATTCCAGTATGGGAGACCGCACATCCTGGAACGGGTTTTCGGGGGCTGATGGACTGCAGTATACGGAGCCCATATGCCATATGAAGGTACTGTGGTAGGTTATGGTGTACGGAGAATTGAACTTATGTGTGTATTGATTTTGATTGTACGCGGTAATTGTACCGTGTAGGGGTCTCATTGGGGGAGGTACAGAAATCAACTGACCTAGTAATTAGTTATTCTGACTCCAGCGTACCTCGTATGTACATACGGACTCTACTCCGTACATACAGTACGCAGTATGTTACTCGTAGGTCCACTGCATGATGGATCATAGGCTAAGGGCTGTCTCTCTTTCTGGCCTGGCTCGGATAATGGCACCCTATCTTGTTTTGGGAATTGCCGTGAAGAAAGGGGAAAATGCCGGATACGTAGTAAGCATTGGGACAGTCTCCTTGCCTTGATTATTACTTCATACTGTCTCTTGGTACTGATAGTCCTGAGCGACAACCTTTTTATTTACCATGCACGTTGAGTACCATTCTTTATTATCACCAAGCCAAAGAAGGACAAAATCCTCATATACTCAAGGAGTGAATACCAACCAAACATATCGTAGGTATCTCGCGACGATTCAAGCGCTACATGCTTTCTAGTGAAGGGAGAGAATAAGAAAACCCACAGCTATCGCAATAGAACGCCTTTCCCAAACTCCTATTCAGGCGCTAAAGAACTCATGATATCCCCCTTACATTCAGAAACTACCAGGCAGACCCCGAAGTTCTGGGTTAAACAAATCTTCGTAATACCATAAACAGCAATGCGGCCACAACGCCATATATACATGCGTCGATCCAGGCAAGACCATGGTCCGCATCCCGCCGGAAAGCTTGCGATTGGCCCCGTCGAACTCGTGAAGTCTGCGTCGTCCGAGTCGGACGAGGCGCTCTTGAGGTAGAAGCCGCTGTTCTCACGGGCTGTTCCTTTGCTTGTACTGTCGCGGGTCGTGGTTGAGACGAACTATCGGCGTTGACCTGGCCTTCTGAATCTATCGAATTCGAGCTCGTGGCCACTGCCGCACCGGTTGACTGCGGGTCACTCTTGCTGTTGCCCAACTCGTCCCTATATGCAAGCCGTAGCTCTTCAGGTACATCCTCTTCCTTGTGTTTCCCCGATGTGGCTTCGTATAGCTTTGCGGCTTCTTCCCGTTCGGCCATGATCTCGCTGTTGGACCTTCCACACGCCCCACATCGGAATGGACCGCTCTCTGCCGCCATCTTCTTCCTAACCGATGCGCCGCAGTCGATACCACCGAGTTGACCCTTTGCGTCCGTATCCATAAAACTCCGAATAGCCACTAGCGCCGTACGTATGCCCCACGCAGGTTGCCATGTCTCCTCGTGGTGTCCCGATATCGATAAACAGATCTCGCGATTAACTTCAAAACGTCCCGTGGGCGTGAGAAAGCGGAACGACGGTGGTCGGAGAGGGTAGGCTGCTGGTAGCACTATACGGCCGTGGTAAATGCCGCCATCGTAGGGCGAAGGTTCCGGAGGCCCTTTCAACGTGAAATGCCATTCAAAGAGGTTGTCCTCGAGCGGTTCAGCATGATAATCTGGTGAGGCGTTTGAGGCGAGCTCTGAAGCTTCTTTTACTGTCACTGCGAGTAAGTATTTCATCAACTCGCGATTGGTGTCGGTGTCAACGTACAGATGCGCTTGATCGTTGGGTTCTTGGTGTTGAATTGTCCCCGAGTGGACATCTTGCGCGGCAAGAATTACGTCTGTAGTGAAGGCAGCGATCCCTGTGAATACTGCGTTTTCAGAACCGGCACTTGAGCTGGGCAGAAGGTTCGAGTGAGCGATAGTCCGAGCGAGCGATATCCCCGAACTTGAAACGTCGATGTCTACCTCCACGTTGACGTTGCGACTGCGCTTATGGCATGACTGTGTCGCCGTAATTAGCCGCCGATCATGTAACCATTGTTCCCCACGTGGGTTATCGCACGTGCACTGTGTATGTCGAGTCAACTTTATTCCCATGTGCCTGGTTTCAAAGGGTAGCAACCTTCTTCAATATTTAGCTTTGTTTTTCTGCATTTACATAGCATGATTGTTGGTCTCAACTGTGAGGTTCATTACAAATGCGACTACAAAAGTCTTTAGGTGATTTAGCTAACTGTAGGTGGGTATCTTTCAATAAACAGTAACACCGATAACTCCCGGCTCGGAAAAGTGATGCTGCTGTGATACATGCAAACATACTCCGATGACGTCCAAACCCATAAAAGTTCCACTATCCAACTATTCGCAGAATTGCTACACATGCTAAACAGCCCAAGGCAACGACTGCACCCGTGACCTCAGGCCTCTTCAACCATGTCTGTAGATCAGATGCTTTAGTGACTTTCAAGCTTGACTTCTGACTTCCCGCTTCGAATGTATGTTTCGTATCTTGCTTTTTCGAATGTGCCTCATGCGGCAGATTCTGAAGCTGGGTGCCTGCCTTGGCGTCGAGCTCGTCGACGAGACTAGCACTGAGAGCGAAGATGGTTTTTGCTTCTTCAATTACATCAATACGTTCGCTCGGTGAGAAGAGTTCCTCTGCCGCGGCCAGCCGATCCTTGAAATCAGACTTGATGTTCTCGCCATCGTGGGGCCCATCGAAGTACCAAAGCGAGAGTCCACGCTCCGATAGTGGAGCTACCTCGTCCCCGCCAGCACTGTTGTCATCGCTCGTTGGTCTTTGCCAAAAGTCGTCCCCGCCAGCTACGAGTTGAGCTCGTATCCATCGTCCGCCAGAGAAAACCGCCATGTAGTAACACCAGGCGTACGCAACGAGGACGTGTGGCTTGTGTCTCACGGCCTTGCGAATGTGCGCGCAGTACTCCTCCACCTTCTCTCCCGGGTATTGTGCCAACAAAACGCTCAAGTCGGTAGGATGTAATGCGGTCAAAAACCCCAGGTCGTTCTTGAGGCGCGCTGACCTCGCCAGGCCTTTCGGTCGTAATGTTGTTAAAAACTGGAGCATCTCGGCAGAGGGTGGCGTGCTGAAAAGTTCTGGGCTATCGTATGGATTTACAAGCAGGAAGGACAGTAGAGGTGATGTGGGATCATCGGATGGTGCCTGCGTCAGATCGGCCCAGAGCGATTCAAAGGTGAAGAAGACATGGGCGAAATGGAGAAGGCCAGTAGCGTAGAGGCTTGGATCTGAGGCGTGCGGTGGTAGGGCAAGAGGTAGCCGCGAGGTTATGAGACGATTGAGAGTGGTATGGAGAGACCTTTCACCTTTGTTAGGAAATTCAAAGAGAAGAGGGATCAGAACAACAAAGTGAGTAGTGAATGTTTACCTTGTCGCCGTGTTGATCTCTCCAGAGAGTATGGTCTGGGATGGTTGTTCTGACATGATAGACTACTAAATCTGAATGAAAGAGTATTGACCTTTACACAGCAGAGTGGACGTAGATCTGTGGAGGGTTGGCCTGCTCAAGCAAGAACTCAGAAAGCAACGCGTGGGGAAGTGGAGTGAACAGTATGCGAAACAGTGGGTGTGGGAAGTGAGTGGCTTAAGAGCAAGTTTTCATGCCAGGCAGCGGACTTTATCGCACTCCGTTTCTCGCAGCCTGTCTGGACTCTGGACGATTTGCTTCACGAGACCAAGGGCGAGTGCAGCCTAGTGACTGGATGGAAAGCCTCGTGGCTGCCCGCTGTCAAGCACGCGGCGGAGCGGTTTGGTTGTGTTTGTGAAAGTCCCATGCTCCTCAGAGTAAAGCTTGGGGTGGATGATCGCTTGCGTTAGCTTGATGATGCCATAGTTCCTGGTGCCGTGTGCACCTAACCTAGCCATGCTGCCATGACAGGGGAGGGGCCCAGTCCAGTCAAACGATTATAGCAGGAGTCATGGGAAACAGGCTGCCAGACGTTTGCATGAGAGACATGGGTTGTTATGTCTGAGGGGTGACTCTCATGCTCTGTGACCTGTTCTTGAGTCGTCAGCCTACACAGTTATTCCTGGTACGTGGTAAGAATGGAAAAAGGGTCTGGCCGGGTCATGTGCCATTACCAACTTGTTGGGCGATCAGATAAGATGAAGTAATGAGATAAGATAAGATACGATGAGACTAGGGTCGCATTGAGATACAGTTAGGTAGGTGGTAGGGTTTCAACCATTAATTACATTTTTAAACTTCACACTACTCCGTACAAGTTTTTTCAATCGTGGCATTTGATTTCTTCAAAATAGTTTGACACCTTTATACGAGGTTGCCTGCTCATTTTTCTTTTTATAATGCGGGAAGCGACTCACCGACACCCTTCTGCTGCGCCAAGTTGACCAATGCTTCGCCAATGGCCAGATCCATTACACCCATTCCAACACTCTTATAAATGATGAATCCATTCGTCAACCACCTGTCCAATGATGGATCCTGGGCCTCTTTATTCTTCTGAATGTGTAACAACTCGCCAATCTCTACGATATTCTCTGAAGGTATCTTTCCTTGAATAATCTCACCAGCTTCCTGGAAGGCACCCTCCTTGGTATCCACTACTATAACACCCCCGGAGCCTCCCTTGGGATGACAACCGGTCTTGGATGTCACGACATTCTGGAACAGTCCGGGGTCTAGTTCCTTCATCTCCGGCTTATAAGAACCGATTGCTCCTATGTATGGTCCCTCGCCTCTTTCCACGGCTTGATCAAGGTATGACGCTGGGAATAACGGCGAGGTAGCAGGCGTAGTGCAGAATATGACATCCGCCGCTCCTACAAGCTCTTTCAGGCTCCTGTCATACCCCTGATCAGAAGCATTCAAAGCCGCAAGGCTAGCTCCCACCTCCGAGGTGAAGGGCCTCAACTGCTCAACGAGCTCTTCTGATCGTTGCGCGGAACGGTTTACAACGGTCATGCTCTTGACATCGGATCCGCGAAGTAGAAGCGCCAACCTAGCGTGCCAAAATGCCTGTTTGCCGGCACCAAAGACAACCACATTACTCACGCGTTCTCGTCGCGGGAGTAATGTCATGGAGCCCAGGGCTGTACGGAATCCTGTAACCTCTGAGGCATTCAGAATTCCTCTCGGATTTCCTTCCGTGTCGCAAAGTACTAAGACACCAGCCAGCGTTTTGCCTTTGGCGGTAGCTGGCGGGATGCCAATGATCTTACTGCCGACAGATGTGCTTGAAGTCGCAGGCATGAAAAGAGTTGTGGATCCATCCGGACGTGTTACAGATGCTCGATGCGGCTGATAGGCAGCTTCGTTGTTGACAGAGTATTCGACAAATGTCCTATTCAATGTGCTCTGAATGGCGAGGACGTCGGTACGGGTCAGGCCAGAGAGCAGTGATTTGACCGCCGTGTTGGAGATAACCGAAAAACTCATGTTAACGTCCACAGGGATTCTTCTTTTTGTATTAGGTTTTTGTCCCCAAATTGTGCTTGGTGGCTGTTGCGCAACACTACTATACCCTTTCCGATAATGCAGCCTGCGATAGATTTCGTAGAAGCGTTCGAATGTGAGCGTATATATAGCCCGGAAGAACTTGCTCGTTCAGTGAACAGCAATAGGCTCTTGCTCCGAAAAGCGGTATTGTTATCCGACGGGATCTGATAAGTATCATACAGAGTTGAACGTAAGCTTGCCTGCACCTTGTGATGCTAGGCCTTCCGACATCGCGCAAAACTAAGGCCGATGGTAGGCGGTCCCGCTCTCTGCCTATGTATGTATGTATTCATTCAACAATGCCAACGTCTTGACCTGTTCCAATTGAGAGTGGCATACAGACTTCCATATTCATAAATTATTTCACGTGTATTGTTCTTTCTTATGGGTATGCTCAGCGGGGAGAAAAACATATCTCAACGCCATCAATTTGCGCCTATACCAGTCCAGTGGTATCACGTTTACCAAAGCGCTGCGTCCTTGTCAAACCTCACCAGCTCCTTCCCGGCATCCTCAACATCCTTCCTTGCTTTCATTCGCATGTAGAAGATTGGACAATCTCTACTCGAGCAAATTACCTCACAGTGGATGCTGCCTTGACACCTTTGACACTGTGTCCACAATCTGGCGAACCGCACTTCCAGCTCACTGACTTTCGTCAACGTCTTTTGGTAAAGCTCCCCAATACGTGGTCTGCAGTTCTCACAAACAGCGCCGTCCTTCTCGGTCGCATTGACCAGGGGTTTCTTGCAACCCATGCATGTCTGCGTTTTCTTTGCGAATTTCATCAGACCACCCATTGTTGGTGCAGCTACTGAGATAGAACGTGTGTGTTCGCCAGTGAGCAGCTGATTTGCTTTCTTTTCACCCAAGATGGGTTCGAAGATGCGTCCTAGCGGTTTTGCCAATTGATTGTCAAGGTAATACCGGGTGTCGATTGGGATGTTGTTCTCCAATACATATATGGGATCTTCGGACTTCTCGTAATTTTTGGCGCCAGTGGCACCCTTCACCATAACGTATGCCACACGGTCTCCGAGGGCAGGAGCAGAGCCTGCATCGCGTTTCTTCATACGCTCAGCGAGCTCTACATGAGCCTGTTTGGCAGTGTATCCACCGTTGCCCTCCTTGTCTTCCTGCTTTGTAAGGGCTTTGGTGATCACAAGGTTGGACATATCAATCTTATTTTGAAGCAGATCCGATATTGTCTCTTTGACGAACCTGGTGCTACTTAGCGAAGATCATCACATGGAACGACTCTGTTACTTACTCTTGAGCCCCCTCCCTGTCTCTCTCGATAAGTAGCATGCGAAGGCATGTTTCAATGACAGATTGCACAAGGCGACAATTGTCACGGCGAACGGTCTCGATGCCCTTGGTGTCCATCTTGTCCCACTTGTTGGGGTTGGTGTAGTATAGTCCAGCGTAACGTTTCTTGTTGATGAGTAGATAGGGGAAGTAGACCTTCTCGAATTCAAGCTTGATAGGTTTGATGAACTTCGAAGAGACGTAATCGGCTGCTTCTTGGCCAAGCTCCATAGCTTTTGCTAGCTCTGTGGTGCCGAATTTGACCATCACAGAATCCGTATCACCATAGATTACCTCTGCGTCATGCTCGTATCCATTTGCAATCGTGTACTTCGCTTCAACTTCATGCTTGGTCTTCTCGATCATTTGACGCCCGTAACTAGTAGTGCTACTGGCAATGGCAAGGCATGGCAGTTTTCCCACCGTAGCACCCGTGAGACCATATACTGAATTTGCACTAATCTTCAAAGCCAACTGACGACCATTCAGGATAGCTTTGCGGAATGGATTGGTCTCGACAGCCATTTCTTTCTTTGCCCTCTTTCGAGCGCCCAAAAGCTCCTCCAGAATTTGAGAAAGGAGGCCCTTTCGAACTTTGGTCGTGCAAAAGGCATCGCCATGGGGTGTAACGATGTAATCTTCATCCTTGATCATCTTGTGGCTGTCAATCATCTGCTTATTGAGGAGCGTGGTGTAGCAAAGGTTGTGCGCTTGCATGATACTGGGATATAGAGAAGCAAAATCAAGGGTTGCTACAGGGCAGTCGTAGTACCCTCGTTTGGGCTCAATGACAGTGGCGCCCTCATATTGATCACCGTCTCCTGCACCAGCCGGGTTGCTGAGATCTGGGACGACAAGAGATTGTTCCAAGCATTTACGGAAGAGCTGGCTCAGAAACTTGACTTGTTGGCCACGAGAAAGTAGCAGATTGAAGGGAACCCCCGTGACTCTTGCCATCTCGGTAAGGTTGACCAAACTCATCAATTTGTCCAGAAGACGCTGTGGAAGATATGCGTCTTTCAAGCAATAGACCGCCAGTCTTCGTCGGGAATTGGCATCACCGTTATACAGCTCGGTGATCATGCTGTGGTGGACGTCTTCCTTTTGCTCTTTTAAGAAATGAGCGCAGACAGCGTTGAGAGTATAACTCCTCAATTGGTAATCGCGCTGGACGACTTGAAGTAGATCGAGCTGTATACGTCCGTTGGTGTTTGTCGATTTAGTATCTCGATTGCCCATTTGTTTACTGCTGAAGTTGGTGGACTCAGCGCGGGACTGCACATTTCTGAGTCGTGATAGGAACGGAAATTTCCCTGCCTTCAGGTGTTTCGCACGATCCAATAGGTAGGGGAAGTCGAAATTCGAAATATTGTAGCCAATGATGACATCTGGATCAACTTCTTCAACAAAGTCGCGCCATTTGAGAAGCATTTGGTCCTCCCGGTCGAACGAAAAGATTTGCGTTGCCACAATCTGGCTGCATGTATCCATACAGAAAACATTTCGAACGAATGGCTTGTCTTCTCCGTATCTCGTAACAATGCTGGCAATTTGAATGACTGGGTCGACGTCCGCCTCTGGAAAGATACCTTTACGGCCAGCGCATTCGATATCGAACGAAAGCACGCGGAGAGGTGCCATCTTAGCCCACTCTCCCTCTGCGGAATGGGCAATCAGGTCGGCATAATGTATTTGAGCTTCGATCTGGCAGTTGGAATGGCGTTCGCGGGGATTTATCAATTTGTATTTTCCAGCCGGAGCTTCGACCCATGACATGCCCGATATGTGCGTATCAATCATGAACCGTAGCACGTACTGAATGTTATCGAATGTCAGTAGTTTTCCGTCTGGCGATTTCCACATAGATTTCCAGTTCGCACCACCGTCTTGTACTAATCTTCGCACACGAGCAATGTATCTGGGGTCGGTGACTGAAATCTTGAGGTATGGGCTCTGCTGGTTTCCTTGGAAGCCAAACATGTTCTCTTTCATTGTCATTTGTACCGAATGTATGATAGCGGAATGGACGTTGCCGGTTTTCTGGGCCTCGTGCTCGAGAAATATTTTGAAGGCATCGCAATCCGATTTCTGGAAGTTGAGGGGGGCTTGAACGTAAAAATAGTGTAGAAAGTGGGTAACGTGAAGGAGGACAGAATGACCAGCCTAAATGGTAAATACGTTAGCTCATACAATCACACCCCAGAAATTTCCAGAGATCCTACCTCTGTGATGCCAAAGAGTTTGACTGTAGCCTTGCCACCGTTTAGCACACCTTCCTCGGCATCGATCTGCTGGAAACAGATGTTTTGTGCAAGCTCATCCACCTCATCGAGATGGGGTCTTCCCCATTGCTGATCCTTTTCGGTGCTGTTCTCTTTCAGGGTTTCCATGCTTTGTGTCAACTTCTCCAAAACCTCCTCCTCAAACTTGCTCTTTGGCTGACTTGAATTGAACGAGCCATTGACGCTCTTGATTAGAGGGCGTCCATTTTGATGTGTGGTATTATCGAGTTTCAATTTCTTCGCAGAACGAGGAGATTGAATGCTGTTACGTGCATTCGTGCTCTCCGTGAGCACACGCTTCACGGGCGTTGCGGATGGCATGGGGGGCAACCGCTGGGGGAGACTGGTCGAAGGGAGTAAAAGAAACGCTAGGTCACTGCTACTTTGCCTCTTGGATACCGGGGTTGAGAGAGTGGCAATAAGAGAAAGGTTTGTTGTTGCAACAGTGATGAGAGCTGCAGAGAGATCAAGAGATCAAAGTGACAGAAGTAATTGTGTTGGTCGCGTCCACGACGCGCACCCTGGTCTGGCACGTCTAGGTATAGCTTTCACGTGTAATATGGTCTGTGCTTTTAATCAGCTTTCCATTTCGAGCCTAACATTTCCCAGCCAATCACAGTCGTCTCAAATCTCAAATCTCAGAACGAACGGGTTGTTCCTTATAAGAGTAGAGAATAGAGAATATGCCGTCTGCTTAGAGGTCGCTCCAAATCAATCACTATTGGTGCGACAGTGTAGATACACATGGTCGGCCTTTGCTCTGCAGGTCTCTGCATGTATCCTGCCTTTACATCCAAAAGCTGCTTATCGTGTCTCCGATAATTGGGTAGACGGGGAAAGATTTGTCTTCTTTTCTTTAGGAATACAACTCAAAAATACGGGGAACTCCGTACGGAGTACTCGATGACTATGTGCGTTATGTCGAGGTTGGCGGGGATTTGGGTTTGTAGAGTAATTTAGGTACACAAGATAACCAAACCTGTCAACCGGCCTTCCTAATCCGATCGGGTCAACCCCGATATCGTCAAGTGCGGGGCCATACGATAACAAGTATCTGCCTACCTAGGTACTTATTGCCTACAAACAAACCTATCACTACCTAGGTACGGAGGTATTCCCTACTGATTACCATACATAAGATACTACAGCTAGGTACCTCCTACTTTGACACAAATCACGACTTTGGCCTTTTCAACTACACTGCTCGTTCCAATAACAAGTTGCTGTTGCAATCCAATCCAAGCCCAGTATGACAGTTGTTGACATCCATACTCATGTCTACCCTCCAACTTTCATGGAGCTCCTCCGCTCACGAACGACCGTACCCTATGTGAGAACATTTCCAGACGCCCCGGATTCCTCGCGTTTGATTATACTCCCGGGTGAGGATGATCCCTCTACTCCTTCAACCTCAAGAGGCCGTCCCATTGGCCCTGAATATTACGATATCGCTCAAAAGATAGCATTCATGGATGCCCATAAGATTGACATATCCGTTATCTCGCTTGCAAATCCTTGGCTCGATTTCCTACCTGCAGAAGAAGCGGGCGCTGCCGCCAGGCGAATCAATGATGATGTCGACAGCATATGTGCTCAGCACCCTGGACGGCTATATGCCTTTGGAACCCTCCCTCTTTCCGCACCGGCTGAGGTTGTCGTTGAAGAAATTGAGCGACTGTCTAAATTGAAGTACATTCGGGGTGTAATCATAGGAACTTCAGGCTTGGGAAATGGATTAGATGACCCGGCTCTGGACCCAATCTATGCTGCACTCGAGAAATACGAACAAATCATCTTTCTCCACCCTCATTACGGTCTCCCTGCGTCGGTTTATGGGCCTAGAGCCAACGAGTACGGCCATGTTCTACCTTTGGCATTAGGTTTTCCTTTGGAGACAACCATTGCGGTAACGAGGATGCTGTTGAGCGGCGTCTGGGATCGTTTTCACAACTTGAATGTCTTGCTTGCTCATTCTGGGGGTACGCTGCCGTTCTTGGCTGGAAGAATCGAAAGTTGCATTAAGCACGACGGTCATTTGAAGAATCACGGGAAGACAGAGGGCAGGCGCACTGTTTGGGACATCTTAAAATCCAATATCTATCTTGATGCTGTGATCTACTCAGAAGTTGGCTTAGGGGCAGCTATTCAGGCATCCGGATCTGACAGACTGATGTTTGGTGAGTATGAATAATTACAGGTGATTATTGTTTGCGGTTCTGACAATCGCAGGTACCGACCACCCTTTTTTTCCCCCTCTTGAAGAGGATGTCACAGAATGGCATAGTGTCAATGCAAATTACGCTGCAATCTCGGCTTCTTTCGCAGACAGCCCTACAGGAGAACAAGATGTGTTAGGCAACAACGCAGTTCGGATCCTCAAGCTGGCGTGACGCGACTTCAGGCCGAAACAGCGAAACTCTCCAGCAAATCAGAAACTGTTAGGTTGAAACTATATTGCCAATTGAGCCGAGTTGTCTGGGTTGTCTGGCGGATCATGATAGAGTCGTAAATATCACCATCCTACCTAAAACAGCTAGCGCAGGCTATTCCCAAGGCGCACCCTATTCTTCAATGCACCGATCACTCCAACTCGTTCATACAAAAGGCCTCAAATGTATGAAGTAAATAAAAAGCCTATGTGACTCTTTCGTTCTTATAATACCTTCGAAAATGTTGACGGCTTGCGCCTTACTCGACCTCCCTCTGGATGTCTTCATTCTAGTCTGGGATCTCCTACCCCTTTATGCTCAAGTGAGTCTGGCTTTGACCTGCCGTCCTCTATATACAACATACGGTCCCGCCGCGTTGTCGCAACTAAAGGAGACGAACGAGTCAAGTCTGGCACAGAAAATGTATTTTCTACGCCGTTTGAAGAAAGATGTCAATGATGGCTCCCTCGTGATATGTGGTGGCTGCATGAAGCTACACTCCGTACAGCTTGACGAATCCGACGGTGTTTATTCTACCAACGGAATCAAAGCAGCAGATCGTGTGGCGCGAATAGCTGGTATTCCTCATTGCAACTCTTCTTTTGCTAGAGCACTTCGGGATGTCCAGGCCCGGCTCCAGGACGAACGCGACCTAGGACCATCATATTTCTCAGGGAAACACAAATCCTTCACGGAAATTCGCTATCAAATTACGGTTGATGTTGGACGAGAGGGTCTTTATATGCTCACGCAATACGATATTCAAAAGAATACACCAGGAAAATCACATCGGCTCTCCGAAATTAGAGGACCAGGATTCATAGCAGACGTGGCAGAACTATATCGCACAACCAACATGGACCTCTGCCCCCACCTTTGGTTCGGGGACGACTTTACCCCTGGTGATGGAACAATGAACGATCAGCTTGAATGCTGCATTGATGATTTTTATCGATCGTGGCCCAGGGAACGTGACAGACAGCCTTCATACACAGGGAAGAGCTTCGTAGAGTTCTACTGCGAAATATGTCACGTTGATATCAAAACGAAACACTGGACAACAAGTAGTCTGACCCTTTGGGTCTGGCAATACTTTGACTTTCACCGACTGGAAGCGTCGGAAAGGCCTGCGAGAACTACAATACCCCAGCACAACTCCATATTACTTGAACCTGAAAGCAATACAAGTACACGTCAAAAAAACCATGCGTGGGACCGAATGTTATCATGGTGGCGCAGAAGGACTTCTTGAGGATAGGCGGCGATTCCACACGAGATCTATCAGTGAGCATTCAGACATGTTTAGAGTGTGATATGTTAATAGTCCCATTCCATATACCCGAAAAACACCATACACTTAGTATGTACTCAATTTTCTCGGATTCCACGAAGGTTGATGACACTCAATGTTATATTGGATTTCTTCCAGCGCTTTTTGACTGCTGATTTTCTAAGGCCTTCTATATGAACGGTTATCAAGGTGCCAGTAGACCTTCTTTGGCGCTGTGTATGCCTATATATCGTCGCCACCATAAATGTACGGAGTATTTGCATAAAACACCCCTGGAACATACTCTAATCTTCAAGCTCTCACGATAGAGGCGAATTCACGGTGATCGATATGGAGTGGATAATTACAACGCGCTGTCGTTGTCAGAATAACGCCTTGACTAAATAAACTCTGACCGATTGATTAAGTGAACCTTATTGTATTTTAGTTCGTAAATCTTTAGCAACACCAGAATCAAGCACTTTTTGGGCATTTGTCACCCTATGTGCCCACCAACGGAAATCGCGTATTCCTGGGGGTAATGACACTTTGTCAGCAGGCAATACTCATTGTGTATCATAAACACATATCCGAATAGCGACCAAAGGGGTGTGTTCATTTATATCCATGGTTCAATTTCCAGTGCACGATTATTAGACTCACGACTGGATGCTTGATGAAGGTGTCATAATACCTAAATGCGTTTACCTGCCATACCCATCCGGAAAATGTCTTCAAAAATTGTACGTTTTAACTAATCATAGATCCCTAGTCATTTTGCGCTATAAAGGAGCGTATAGGACCCGAGTGGGGGTGATCAAAGGACCAGCAAGCACGATGACGTTCGCTTGTGCTTCCCCGCAAAGTCAAACGTCAGCCCCAATGATTCATCATCTAGCCATCTAATATAATTGACGAACCTATTCATATAATTTCCTACTTTGGGTTTGTATTTGCTGCCGAGACTTATCCTTCTAACTCATCTCTTTTCCCATTATTTGGCTCACTCAGCATCGTACCCGTCTCTGCAATGTCTAGTTCAGCTGAGTATGCCCGACGACTGCTTGACGCCCACTTGAGGTCTCTAACCATGTAGCAGTCTCGTTCAGTTAGCTCAGAAGATCCTGTCTGAGGGGCCTTTTCGGCAGTCATCTACGCCACGTCGAGTACGCGGTCTTTTTAATGGCAAATTTGTTTTCGATACTGTAAACGCAGTTCACGTCTGGGAACATCCATACTACCCCCAATACTACGTGCCCATCGCAAGTTTCACACCAAGTGCATCCCTTGAAAGAACAGCACCCATCGATGGTTCCAATGAAAACGGTACAGCACACCTAGGAAGACTTGCGGTGGGAGACCGGAGCACCGATCGAATTGTCATCTTCAACACTGGGACCTTGCACGAGCTAGTCAAAATCGACTTCAATGCAATAGATCAATGGTTTGAAGAGGATGTACGTATCTACACGCATCCAAAGGACCCTTTCAAACGTATTGATATATTGAACTCATCGCGGCGAATCAAGGTCACACTCGAAGGTGTGACCTTGGCCGATTGTTCAAATCCTCTTTTCCTTCTTGAGACGTCGCTCAGGCCGCGGTATTACCTATCGCCTACCAGTGTGATGTGGGAGTATCTCACAAAGAGTGAGACTGAGACCTATTGTCCATACAAGGGAAAGGCCAATTATTACAATGTGAATATCAAAGGAAAAGTTTACAAGGATCTCGTGTGGTATTATACATACCCAACGGCCGAAAGCGTAACTATAGCCGGTCATCTATGTTTCTATAATGAGAAAGTAGATATTTATGTGGCAGGTGTGCAAGAACAAAGATGAGACTTCCGATCTGGAACTGGTTTCATCCTCACATGGAGGCGTTCTCGAAATTGGAGAAGAAAAAGAACAATAGCAGAAATGACAGAAAATCATCATTTTCTCAGCCGTTGAAAGTTGATACTCCTGTGATAATTGCTGGTTGCCGCCTACCGTTTGTAGAGAAATCAATGACCTACTCCGTACCTTGACAGGCTTATTGATTTGTGTTCCCAACAATAGCTTCTTAAGAAGCATATGCTGTGCTTTCGTGTCATAATCTGTACCTAAACAGAGAGAAGAAATGTTTTAATGGAAATTGACCATCTATCATGTACCCTCGTTTACTCGTAGCAGCTACAGAGTAGATAGGACTCATGTAGTTGGTCGGATAGGCACTCAAGCGCTGATCAAGGCACCATTCTAATGGAGCATGCAAGAATCGAAAGTTCTACCGTTCTCTTTGTGGACCGGGAACCTGGCCGCTCACATCTGGTGCTACAAACTGCAATTTCCGCTGACTAGTTACCCTCCACATTGTAGGATGTTAGTCCATGTTGACAGCTTTATTGTTTCACAAACTCAACTACACCCGATACTTGGTCCCTGCTCGCATGTCCAAGGACCAATCAGAATGACTATAACTCCCGAGAATCTTTACGTTGTACAGATTATATTGACGAATACTTTAAGCGATTCCGATGCGGCCTCTTCAAGTCGAGCGGGGTCAATTAATTTCCCCCGTATCGTTGATGGAAGTTGTGACCGATGAGTTGAGTATCTGCTCCCCCAACAATACTATGTGCTTTCTTCGGATGTTGAACGTCCCAAAGCTGGAAACTTTACCTAAACGTCTAGCTAGGTAGGTTACAACTATATGTTGGCTCATAGCGTTTAGCGTGTTTTGCTGCTTTAGAAACATACCTAGTTGTTGGTCGCGCGTTTCAATAAACAAGAACATGCCAGCAGGCATGTTGCCCTTCAATCCAAGAAGAGTCAGGGAAAGTATATCAACACCAATAAAGGTTAAGCCTGCCGTGGGAAGTTTCCGGAAGCGAACCGGGTGAAACTGGACGTAGCTAGATTGGGGAATGCAAAAGGGGCCGATCGCAGGGAGTGGGTCATTGAGCATCCCCTCCATAGCTTCGTCCAGTAATTAAGTTCACCAATAAATATTAACCATCTAAGTATGGAGTACTCCGTACAGAGTACCTTACTCTAAGCTGACTAGGTAAACAATACGCCCACGATCTTCAGTTTTCATGCTTGTACGGAGTATAACAACAAACACCGAACCATGAGCACATGGGGCGGTGGGCAGGCTTAACGCTACTAGGCAGTGCAACGGACTCTGGGCGTGCTTCAGCGTGTGGAATGGAATTTTTAAATTCATAAGGTGAAAGCTCACTCCGTACATTCTCTGCCATGCTCTATGCTACGAACATGGGTCTCTCAAACGAGAGAAAAGGGGTTGCAGACAGAATACAGTCAGACTCCTCTGAACTGAACATGATTTGAAGTTATACAATTTACCTCCGCTCTAATATAGAGCAAGTCATTCAACGTGCAGCCAGTACATCAGCGTGGAGGTGCATTGTCTAATTGCGGAGTGTCCATAATTCTCAAGGAGAAGCACTCACTATTGTCGCAGTCATGCTCGGACCACATTGGCAGAGCAGCCAGGCGTGCCAACCAATAACAGCAACTACGAGTACTTGTAACTACGGAGTACATGAAGTAATCGAAGAGACTTGGTTATTTGTAGGCATGTACTTGAAATAGTGCATTCGGATCGGCATGCGGGAAGGCTTGCGGGATATCGTAATTGCTGCTGGTATTGAATCGCCCGCTGTAGCTTAGAAGCATGGAATTTCCTGCAATAGCAATAACCATAACAACAATGACAATACTCGTGATAAAGATGAGAACAATGTCCCGCAATAATGAATTATCGCGATTGTTCCGAAAAATACGGGCAATGTGTCACGATTGGCGACAAATGTCAGTGTACGGCTGTGCATTCTCAACGAGCAATTATTGGGTTGTGGATGATGGCTTGGAAGGACAACGAACCAGACGATAAGAACAGGCAATAGTTGCGCTGCATCGGCCTCGTATGAGGCTGTAATACATGTACGTATCCTACACGCGCGTGATGTGCTTGAAACTTTGTTCGCGCCCCAATGTACGGAGTATTGTGATTCGTGACTCGACAAAGCTGTCATCGGCTTAATCTGCTGTGCTATGTATCTGCAGCTGATTGAGTGGATAGCCCTTCGTACAAAGTACCTACGGAGTAGAAGTGGAGCGTAATTGCTATTTCATGCCAGGGATCTCTCGTGTATTGACTGAAGCGTAAAAGAAAGAAGGAATCTTGGAAGGCCTTCGACGATGGGTTGCGATTCCAGCCGGTTGGTTGGGATGAGAACTCTCAATGCCGGTGGGGTGGTGCTTCTTCGTGAGTCGTACCTAAGTTGAGGCGATAGATTAATACAGTAACTACCTAGATCTAGAAACATTGACTTCATTGCTTTGTTTCAGGGTAGACTAGGTAGACCATAGACTCAACTTTGGTACCAATATTTTACTCGGCACCCATTCCACTATACCCTTTTCCCTTTTTCGTCGCCTCCCGATTTGCTCATCCCCCGCTCCATCATGCAGCCCTTTAGGCGGGAGGAACCTTGAACCATGCCCGAAAGTAGCGACATACTCTCAGGCCCTTGACCTGATCTGCGTCTTCCCAGCGGGAGCTTCCCTAAAATAGCATTGTGGCGGTCGTTTCTGTTCCCTTATGCCCAGGCATTTTCAATGTTTGGCCCTGCACGCCCAGTGTGGCCCAGGCACATTTTCCTTGTACGATGCAGGACCTGCAGACTCTGTCCATCAACTTGGGGAACCATTGCGCCAATATATATTCGCGGCCTTCGTCGTCCATGTTGGCGGGTGCCCTCACCCAAGTTTCGTCTCTCGCTCAACGTTCCCTCAGTTCGGTACGGTTTTGACACGGTACGAGCCAGCAGCTCTGCCTTGGAGATTTTCTGATCTCTGTACATTCGCTATTATACATTCGCTTCAACAACGCATCCATGCTCTTTACTCACTTAATAGGCCTTGCGGCCGGACTCGCCGGCGGAGTTTCCGCAGCCTGTAGCTCTGCGCTCAAGATCGATGACTTTTCCAAATGGTCGAGCAACACCAACAGCTTGAACTCTTGGACCAGTGGTGAGTTCTCCACAGCAAAATATATTTCCCAGGAGACAGCGCTTTCTGGTTGATCACGTACTGACGCCTTATAGACGATGGCTCCATGACTTCTTCCTCTGCCAGCGGAGGCGTCCTTTCGTTCAGACCAAAATCAGGCTCTTACTTTTACGAGACGTTTGCTTGCCAGGCTGCTACGTCAAATGGCTACAATTCTGTCCAATTCACAATCAAAGGCCCTGCCAGCGGCTCTCTTACTCTCGAAATACAAACAAAGAGCTCCTGCTCCGCTAGCTCTTACACCTCATATTACTACAGCGTGACCGGACTCCTTGGTAACACTCAAACCGTTACTATTCCCCTCAGTTCCTTCAATGGCGCCAATGGCAATGCTGTCACTGCCTTTGTCTGGTCAGGCTTCTCAAGCACTACAACTACATGGCAGATCAGCAACGTTCAATTCGGCTGCGGAGGTTCTAGCGGGATCTCAAGCACCCAAAGACCGTCTTCTACACTTGTGACAGCTGTCTCCTCCGTGAGATCCACGCTTGTTACATCTGCCCTGCCCTCCGGTACCTGTGCTCCACTTGCTATCGACGATTGGGCTTCGCAATCCCGGTTGACATTCTTGTTCTACAACTCGCTGATGATGCCCACTTCTGATGATGGCACATTTAAGTCATTGGAGGTTAACAAACCTGCAAAAAATCGAGTCACTCTTACTCCCAAAGACAAGAACTCATACTTCTATACCCAGCTGGGCTGCACGAATGCTAAGGACAGATATGGCGGTATCTCTCTCCGCATAAAGGCCCCGGCTGGCACCACATTATCCGTGCAACTCGAATCTTCGGCAAGTTGCGATCCTGCCTCCACGATCGTTGGTGGCCAAACCTCTACCCAGCTTGGCTGGTCATTCGACGGAACCGAGAAAGTGTATACCATTCCATTCTCTAAGTTCCCGTCGGTTGACACAAGCAAACTTGTTACACTATTTTTCTCCCAATTCTCTCAAGCAGTTTCCTTTGGTCCAGTGGCCTTCTACTGCGGAAACAGTGGCGCCGAGTACATTGTCAGCACAACGACTCCTCCTGCTGGCCCTTCTTCGACGGTTGCTGCTCCCTCAGGCACTGCTGCTGCTCTTGTCATCGACCGTTTCGCCACTGCCAGCCAGAATGCCCTTGGGTTCTGGCATGGTGGTGATGAGGGCATGACTCTCAACTATAATGGCGGAAAGCTCACCATCACCTCTGCCGATGCTGATTACTCGTTTTACACTCAAGTATCAGGATCATGCAGTGACTTTTCCAAGTACAAGGGTTCCTACCTGCACATTGCCTATTCCGGCAGCACTTCTTTCACTGTTGCCCTCCAACAGCATAACAGCCAGTGCAATGCTAACATTGCGCCATTTCCTGAGACCTGGGACTCTGCAGAGGCCAGCCGCTACGCCAAGGATGGGCACATCTACATCCCAATGAGTCACTTCAACGTCAACCTCCAGCGCACTATTGGTCTCGCTATTAAGGGATTCTACTCTGCCAGCTCAGTCACGCTTTCTGTGATCGAGATCGTGCCTTCTGTCCCCCGCGGCTGGACTGTTCCCAACAAGCTCGAGACTGGTGACCTCGTCTTCGCCTGCAAGCGTCCTAACTCTTTCGCATTCGCCATTGATGATGGATCCCCAGAGTATGCGCAAGAAGTTATGAACATTATCAAGAGTGAGGGGATCAAAGTTACATTCTTTACCGTTGGAGCGCCTCTCCTAGACGCTTCTACCAACCTTACCAATGTATACCGCGAGATGGAATCTCAGGGTCATCAAATCGCCCTTCATTCCTTCACTCATCCTAAAATGGAGGGCCTTCCCGACTATGCCTCTATCGATTGGGAATATAATGAAGACATTAAAGCTGTCAAGAAGCAACTCAACAACCTCCACAGTCCCTATTTCCGCCCTCCCTTTGGCAACGAAGGTGCCCGCATGCGATCTCGCCTCGCGCAGTCTCTTGGCGAGAAGCCCACCATAACAATGTGGTCCGTTGATGTCGAGGACTGGCTCTGGGCCGAGACCGACACTCCAGAGGAACAACTCAAGGCATTCCAACGAGATGTTGACAAGGGCGGTAACTTGGTGGTTCTCCATTATCTCTACCCATCTACTGTATCCTACCTCAGGCAATTCATTCAGATTGCCAAAGCTACTGGGAAACAGCTGATGCGCGTTGACCAATGCATGAACGATCCCAACGCACCTCCACTATGAATAGGCAATCGAGCATCAACGCCTAAGATGGGGAAAAAGGTGTTGGATGGTGAGCGTGGAGGATGTTTGTTATTTAATGCGTGCTGGTTATATCAATTAATAATAAGATGAAATGAAAAATGAAAAATGTCATATCTCTACGCCCACCTCAGTCTCTCTCTCATGCATTGTGTAGCATGCCTTGAAATTCGCCACCCTAGTAAAGAACACGTGAAACCCCATTTTGAATCGCATCAGCTGTGTTGGTTGATGGACCTTCGCATTTGACACCTTTTGCTGACCTCGGCAGATGCAAGTCATGGCCACATAGCAAAGTCTGCTGGGATAATGTAGCTGCTTTCTTTGAAAATCAAAACCGAATTTGCTACCTAGGTATTTGTAACAATATCGTTTGGTGTACACAAGTAAAAGAAAAAGAACAAACGGCGAACTAGAAGTATAAAATTACGTAGATTGATAAATCACCCCAGAGTAGCTTTATTACTATAACAGTACAAAAGATCATACAATATACATTTTCCAGCACAGCTTATCACAGGAAAAACTACTAACATGTGTTGAACAAGATTTGTGGCTACCTTGAATTTACTAGAGCCATGTTATGCCACATCTTCTCGTGCTTCCCAATACACGATCGTTGTCTCTATCTACATATATCAAGTTACGGCTAGGGAATGGGATTGATCTTGAAATTTCCAGCGTATACCTTTCAGACTTTAAAGATTGATCCCATGGATGACTTGAAAAGACATATCCCCTTTACAGTTACCCTAGCATTAAGAATGCCAAAGGTACTCTGGGCATGTATTAGAACCGATTAGGCATATGCGCGAAGCGAGGGGACCATCTTGAGATCTCATAACACAGTGGAGCCAGGTTTCAGCCACCACCAGATTCACAATGCATGCAGAGTAGGTCCTTCTACCCTCTTCGTCTTTCAACAAGCTCCAGAGCCTTATTAGTTATCGCATAATGTTGACCGAGTGCTAAACTCAAATGCACCAGACGAATGACCAACGGGGCTTCTGTGAATATTTGCAGTATACATCTGCGAGCTGTAGCTATAATCGATGTAAATATTGAATTCTCAGAAGGTGGGCACAAAGTTGAAATCTTTCCCTTTTAAGAGTATGAATTATTATGTGATGTATGCATCTATTATCTTGATATAGTATGATGCCAAGTCCTTAATATGTTTGATCGAAGTACCATTTCGCGGCAATCTGTATGTGCGGGTTTCAGCCTCTGGCGTAGGATGGCTGAAATCCCTAACCAACTTGCACGCAGTGATTCACATCACCGTAGCGACTTTGGAGTATCCTTATTTCTTGTCCTCGACGGTTACAACATCGCCGTCCTCCTGATGTGCGACTTTCTCCTTTACAGTGTCCAAGTCGGCAACAACCACCTCGTCGCCGAAGATGTGAGCAATCTCTTCGAGTGTCTTGCCCTTTGTTTCTGGGAATATGAAGAACACAACGATCGCTCCTAGCAAGTTCGTGCAAATAAAGAGGGAGTAGTATCGGTATCCTACATCGGCGAATGCGAGTGGGGAGACCTGGTTGAACAAAATGTTGATAAGAACATTGGAAATGACCGAAATGGAAGATCCCTTTGCGCGGATTGCCATGGTCATGATCTCCGGAACATAAATATAATGAATCGAGTTGTAACCGAGAGAGTATCTGCGAAACAGTCAGCAAGGTAAGTTCAAAGAAGCTTGAAGGGATAGGATGGGGAAGTCTCACATAATGGAGAAGCAGAATATGAAGGCGATGGTAAAGCCCTTAGCAGTTGTGTTGTCAGACTTTCCGTAGGCGCCACTGAGTCCCATTACGAGCGCCATGTCAATAGTCATCGCGAGTCCAGTGATCCATAGTGTCTTCTTGCGACCCCAAGTGTCAACATACTTGAGGCAAATGACGTTGGCAATGGGTCCAACGAGGCCGTACACACCAGCGAGAAGCGTGACCATGTGGCCCCTCATACCGAGGCCCTTGTACAGATCTGTCTGGTAGTAATTAATGACATTGATACCGGATAGCTGGGTAAAGGCCTGCACGAGGACAGCAAGCAAGACTCTCTTCCTGTTACTCTTTGTGGCGAAAAGATCCTTCCAGCCTGCTTGCTGTTGGCTTTTCTCAAACCGAAGCTGATCACGCATCTGTGTGAACTCAGCACGGAAGAATGTATCATCGCCGTCGTTTCCGTGAAGCCGCTTGATCACTTTATAAGCTTCTTCGTCGCGCTCCTGCTCGAGTAGCCAACGCGGGGAGTATGGAAGCCAGAAGATGCCGAGGAGAACGATGATAGCGGGCAGACACTGGAATGCGAGGGGGAATCGCCATTGAAACTGCCCATGGGCATAGGAGCAACCAAATCCAACCCAGTTGGCGCAGGCAAACCCGATGCCGACAAACTGAGCATGAAGACCAGAGATCATACCACGCTTGTGAGGGGGGGCAATTTCTGAATTGTAGATTGGGATGGTCATGTCTGCCCAGGTTAGTTCAGGGAAGTAAAATTGAATGATATAGCAGAGCTTACTCATGATTCCAACAGCAAAACCTCCAATGATACGTCCAGCGATAAGCATACCAATGTGAACAGCAGCAGCTTGTATGATGCCAGCAATCAGTGCAATCACCGCACCGATCATGATAGTCCGCTTTCGTCCCAGGTAATCGGCAGACCATCCCGCGAAGAAGACACCAAAAACAGATCCAGCACCGAACGTGCTAACGAGAGCTCCTTTGATGGATGGAGGGAAAGGTGCAAAATATTCAAGGAAAGCCTTCTGCGCAATCGTGGTCGAAACGATACCAGAGTCAATACCGTACAACAAGGAACCCACTGCTGCAAAAAGACCACATCCCCAAGTGTATGCGCTCACGCGCGGATGAACAGAAGAGGACATCGGAGGAATGAAACCACAGAATCGTACAAGTATCGAGATATCAGAAGGTATACAAAAGACCTGTGTTTGGAAGAGATGGGTTGATCTCCAGCGATACGATATTCTGCATGATTGAGACTCCCATTAGTATTTATACATCGTCCCGCTTGGAGTCCCCGGATTGGACCATGCTCCCCAGGTCTTCTTGCATTTGCGGAGCCTTTTTCTCGTATGTTGCCCGACCCCTTGGGACGCTTTGCGTGACTTGGAAGGGATCAGCTAAGCATGATTCCAAGTCATTGGAGCTGGCTAGTCCTAACTCTAAGGGGCTTATCGGGTGGTGTACCGAGTAACAAGCGAATGATTGATGGAATTAGGTTGGGATCGTTGTGTAACATTCAACCGCTTTAGCCAGTGGCAATCAGAGTTTTGTGTGGGAAAAATTATTCTAAGACCATCCATCAGGGTAGTGTCTGGTCTCAGTGTTCTTAGACTTTGTTTAGTTTCAGCAACGATTGTTATCGACTGAGGTCAAGACCCAGACTCACGGGAAACCTTTACCCAAGCTGCCTCGTACCCCACGTGGAGGTCACACTTGTGTCTATTTAACCGGTGTCTTCACGTGTATCCTGTCCATTTAGCCGGTCCCTCTTGACAGTAGCGACTTTTGTCGGAGCCATTTCGGAGCCTCGCACTCGCATTATCTTACTAAAACACCTTGGAGGGACCCGCCACTGCCCGCTTCTTTCACGGATTAAACAATGATTGGACGTTAAACACTAGATCTTGCTCGTATTCGAAGCAGCATTTTGTGGAATAGGGCGCGCGACTGCTATGATAATCCAACCGGTGCCGGTTGACATCCCCCGATCCCAATGATCAAGTTGGGAAGTCTTAGGGTCGTTAGTTGCAGACAATTGGTAACATGGAGGGTTCCTATAAAATGCTATGATATCCATAAAAGCCATCTTACGACTGGCATATTGTCAGCACAAACAACATCATGGTCAAATTCTCCCATGGGTGCTGGCATCCAGCGCCTAACACCATCATAGACTGGGCGGTTGAGACAGTCAAAGCTCAAGCAAAAGAGGATTCGTTACATTTTGTTACGGTATGTAGCTCGATATCATACCATAACAGGAACTACAATTGTCTGATACGTGCAATGCCAGGCTTCAAAACCAATCAATTTCAGGGGAGACACCTTGAACAACCCGACTTTGACACACCACATCAGCTCTCCCATCGACGATGTTATCTACCTATCATCCACACATTGGAGGCAACAGAAGAGTGTCACCCAAGGACCGAATTATGAGTTGTTTCCAAACGGGCAACAGAAGCATGTTGACTCTGTTGATACGTCCAAGACCGACGAAAGCCTAGTTTTCAACGTAGGAGATCTTTCGGCCACGGTAAATACTCAGCCGAAGGCGTTTGACCTCAGCTTTCGTCACAAGAAACGACAGTTGACTAGGCTGGGATGGCGGTCAATTGGCTACATCAAAGAAGACACAACAGCTTTGCACCCGAAAGCTAACTACACGGACCCAAACAAGGGTAGGCGATGGGTAACATATCAATTACAGCTCGGTGTCGGGGAGAAGGTGTATGGCCTCGGCGAGCGCTTCGGCAATTTCATCAAAAATGGACAGGTAAGCACCATATTACAGCAGCATAATGCGTGCACTACTGACAAATGTAGACCATCGACCTCTGGAACGACGACGGTGGTACCGGATCTGAGCTCACTTATAAGAATGTTCCCTTCTTCATCACATCCGCCGGTTACGGTGTGTTCATTCCCACCTCAAGCTTTGTGTCTCTCGAGATTGGAAGTGAGCGTACTACGAGGATCAACATTGCTGTTCCAGGAGAGACTCTGTCCATGTACCTGATTCATGGAGCAACACCGAAGGACATCATATCCACCTATACCAAGATTACCGGAGTTCCCGCTCTCCCCCCAGCATGGACTTTCGGGCTTTGGCTAAGCACATCCTTCACCACCAACTACGATGAAAACACTGTGAATACGTTCCTCGAAGGTATGAAGGAACGCGAGATCCCTGTCAGCGTTTTCCACTATGACTGTTTCTGGATGCCAGGATTTGAATGGTGTGATTATGAGTTTGATAAGGAACAATTTCCAGACGCGAAGGGTCAGCTTCAACGGATGAAGGATAAGGGCATCAGAGTATGCGTTTGGATCAATCCTTACATTGCCCAAGAGAGTTCCATCTTTGACGAAGGCGCTGAGAAGGGCTATTTCATCAAGCGCGGGGACGGAAGTGTTTGGCAATATGATTTCTGGCAAGCTGGCATGGGCTTTGTCGATTTCACAAATCCTGACGCTTGCAAATGGTACCAGGACAAACTTCAGAAACTTGTCGACATGGGTGTAGATTCCTTCAAGACAGATTTCGGTGAGCGCATACCCACCGGAGACACTGTCTATTTCGACGGGTCCGACCCGGAAAAGATGCACAACTACTATGCGTACCTGTACAACAAGGTCACGTTTGAGGTTCTGGAGAAGAATTTCGGCGAGCACAAAGCAGCACTTTTTGCTCGCTCTGCGACTGCCTGCTCACAGAAGTACTCTCTGCATTGGGGCGGAGATCCTTACTCCAATTTCGAGGCTATGGCGGAGACACTTCGTGGTGGACTCTCGCTTGCACTGTGTGGATTCGGATTCTGGGCTCACGATATTGGAGGATTTGAGGGCAACCCAGATCCTGCCTTGTTCAAGCGCTGGATAGCATTCGGACTTTTCTCTTCACACTCTAGACTTCACGGAAGCGCATCATTTAGGGTAAGCATGGCCATGAGCCTCTCCAAGAAGCCCTTGAAGCGAGAATTAATTTGTGATAGGTTCCATGGCTCATCGATGAGACAGAAGAGGCCTCTAAAGTCTTGAAGCACTTCGTTGGGATTAAACACAAGCTCATGCCGTACCTCTACTCCCAAGCGATTGCTACACATCAGACCGGTGTACCAATGTTACGCGCGATGTTTCTCGAGTACCCAACAGACCCAGCAATCTGGTACCTTGACCAGCAGTACATGTTGGGCGATAGCATACTCGTTGCTCCTATCTTTAGTGAAGATAATTCGGTCACGTACTATCTCCCCAAGGGCGAATGGTACGGTATCCTTGATCAGAAGATTCGGACCGGACCCGGTTACGTGACCGAGTCGTTCGATTTCCTCGGTCTTCCAGCCTTGCTGAAGCCAGGCGGAGCCATTGCCATGGGCAAGGGCGGCGATAAGGTCGAGTATGATTGGGCCGATGGCTTCAAAGTGTTGATTAATGTGCAAGATGGTATGGAAGTCTCGGTCAATATCCCTCATCATGAAAACTTAGGGGAAAACGCACTGGCTTTGAACATCAAGGCAAGCGCTGACAAGATCTCTGTGGACGTTCTGGAGGGAAAAGCGAGCAGCAATTGGGAGATAGTCGTCGTCAACAAGAAGGCTATTAAGGCTGAAGGTGGGGAGATCAACGGTGAAGGGGTCGTTTCAGTAACCCCAACAACGTCAAAACTCACCATTGATCTGTAGATGCTACTTCAGATTATGAGATAAATGATCAAAATCAGATTTCACGCTATGAAATCACAATTATGCAAAGCAGCAGTCGCTTTAGTATGTTCAACAAATAAAGCGTTAGTGAACCTATGCCTCGCTTACATGCCTGACATGCAACCCCAGTACGCTATCAGAGAACGCAACAACATGTAAGATGTAGATGAGTATGATTACATACTAATGCTGATACAATTGTTCATAAATCAGTGTTCTTTTCAGTATCCCTTTTCAGTCACAGAATATGTACAATCCCAATTTGCCCTGAGTCCCACGCATAGCTCGTTTATAGTGTAACACAACTGTTTGCGCTGTCTTCAAGGAAAACGCCACCGTAAATTTGGCCTTCGTTAAGATTCTTCTGGTGGTAACCGCTATTCACCACATCGGACGAACCCGTAGGCTTGCGAAGTATACCAAGCTGGAACTGCCCGGCCCCCTTGAGATCGACGTTGCTTGGACCAGCAACTGATTTCAAAGCAGCCTGGCCAACGGAGTAATAGATCTGGACTTGACTTTGAGATAATTAGCTCTTGAATTCCTCTGTAGCGGTTATACATTTCATTAAAAACAGATCGCACAACGTACTTCTTATCGTAGTTCAGAGTGATAGCGAAGTTCTGCCACTCGGTCTTGTCAATGGCAACTGAATAGAGGCTGTTGCCGTTACGGTCAAGAATCTTAAATTTTTCCTTATCGGCAGCAGATTTTCCAATAAGTTGGCCTGTCTGAAATTGAATCTGGTTGGAGGAGTAATCGGCAGCCTCGTGCCAAACGTTCTTGCCCTCATGTTAGGTTGACTTTTTAGACAGTGACTTTGAGACGTACCAAGAACTCATGAGTAAGGTTTAAAGGACGCGCGGCATCCTGCTTGACACTGAAATGGAGAGTCTTTACGCCCACAGTTCCGGGCCCATCCGCTGCATCCTTGAGAAATTGAAGGCCAGCTCGTCTAAATCCGTTTTGCTTCTGGAAGATGCTCTTGTCCGATACTGTGACTTCTAATGAAGTATATTTATCACCATCAAATCGAGAGGCAGTGCCGTTAGGAAACTTTAGAATTTCAGACCACTTGAGGTCGTTTCCTTTCACATAGTCGGGATTGTATATGGTGTTTGTTGCATAGGAATCGAAGAAGGAGGGGGCCGTGCCAACGGGAACACGTCCATCGAAAACGATAGGGCACTTTACTTCAGCTGGGGGTACAGCGGCCTGCAGAGTTGGTGCTGCTAAGCTCCTGCCTGCAGCAAGTAGAATTGCTGCAATGGATTGTCGGTGCATTTTTCTTGTTGCGCTGCTCAGTGATTGTGACCAAAGTTGCAAAAGTTAGAAGGATGAAAGACAACTTGGATTCTTAGGACCTTTTATACAATCCTCGCAATGTTGCATCTTCACAGATACCTGTGCTTTCTGTGTGTATATTAGTATACTATACCGGGAATTTGAGAACCCCGGGCGGACAAACCGGGCGGTCTAATCGCTGAAATATGCGTTCCATCTTCGGCGAATTAGGGATGACCAATGGCGAAACGGGGGATCTCAGAAAGAAAGTCCCATAGTGATGTTATTTAAACAAATTGGGCAAGCGAAGTATTGACCATAACGTGATCATACATGTCAATGATGCACATGCAATATATACGGAACGAGCTTGTTTTGATGCTCCATGAACCCTGGATCGTGAGGCCAAGCAGGGGTTATCTAAATTGAGTAATCGGTCCGACATGCCGAGTTTAGATCTCGTTGTCTCAGTAGAATAGCAACATTTCATGAAGAAGGGCATGTGGAATCTACATGGTGGTGATAATTGGCGCTGTAGCTGTAGACGTTGCTGTGTCGGCTGGCTCTAGCATACGTGTCCGTAGTTACAATGACAGCCGTGTTTCCAGCATTGAATGTTATTTCCCTAAGAACACAAGAGGCTCCCTTGACCCTAACCTAAATTTCAAGTGTCTCACAATATGCTCATTTAGTATTCGCGGAACTCATATCGGCGTTACTAGGAGACGATCGCAATGAATAGAACTTTCCGTCGATCTAGGTAATTTGTACTTCCAAAAGCTGCTTCCAGAACTCGGGGCTCATCCAACGACACACGTATTTGTGATCATCAAATATTCCATACAGACATCTAAAGGCACATTGGATTGACAATACTGATTTTAGAACGTGCTCCCTTTCGTGAGTTTTCTTCTCCAATTCATGCGTCCGTTTGAATCCTGGGTGGCCGTTCTTGTAACCCTCAATTCTGACTTAGGGATTAATAAAGCACCTCCGCTTTCCCTTAGCCTCTTTCTCATATCCTTTTCCTCCATTCCCAAGACCTCTTGGCCTAGTTCTTCTCTGATAGCTCCAGAGATATCCATGATGCTCCTAAGTAGTCCAGGCCGCCTGCCTCTTCTATACATTCTACTTGAATGCACAGTGTCCAACCACATGCCAACCATTATACATGCCCATATGAAGTTGAATATGGAGACCATAAAGAGGAATATGTAAGAAAATCCCCACTGATATGTATCGTTGGGCTTACATGAACCATGCGATAATATGTATTGCCCGGTATAGATGTCTCCCTGTCGAGCTTCGTCGGAATAGAATTGGCGCCTAATTCTGTTTGATGTGGGGGCAGTGACGTTCGTGAGCCAAGTGACGTTGAGTGTCGGACTGTCTAGATCATAGGCGTGTCCCCCAAAGCGCCAGATGCTTTTTTTGTTAAGAGAGAATCTCTCCGTTCTGTTCAATCCTGTCTCCACGCCATATCTCGGGTTTTCTCGCCCACGAGGAAATTCTTCTATGCTAGAAGTGTTTTCCACGTATGACCAGACTGCGTCCATTAATTCACTATCGCCGATAGTGACGACCAAAGGTTTTTCATAACCAATGCGACTGCTGTCTTCAATCACGTAGTATACTGGTAGGTCAAGCACACTATGCAACTCGATCAAGTCCTTGCTGTAACTCTCAATATATGCCGAATCGGTTGTAATGTAACCGGTCATTGCGGCCATCAAGGTGGGGAAACTCAACACATAAAATGTGCTTAGAATCATGCTCAGCAAGGCAAGCCAGCGGAAGAACCGTAACCAGGTGGGTTGGCCAAAGGCAAGGAATTCTTTCCCTAGCACACCAAGTGTAGAGATAGTGGTAGTCTCGAACGCAACGGCCGTATATAACTTGTAAGAAGTTAGATGTCGCTCAAGATGGAAGAGCAACCATTCGTTGAAGACTCGGTAATTAACCCATGCAAGTAATAGCTGCCCCCCTCTTCCAACAATCAGGTCCCATGCGATATCGATGACTTTGACTTGAGTAAAAGTCATGGAACCGAAACTCAGATTTGGCGTGAAAAAATATGAAGAATCCATGATTCGCCAGGTTGCGCCCTGCGTTTCGCTCCACATGCCGTTGGGGTAACAGTCACGTCCTTGAATGTAGCCTACCGAGGCTTCCTCCGCAGCTGTTGCTAACACTATAATGGGTGAGAGGGCGAGGGGCAATGAAGCAATGACAAGAAATGCCTTCCAAGGAAATGGTGAGATCTTGTCAAATAACGTCAACTTTGGAGATGGGAAATGCTCTTGATTCTCATGTGATCCACTCATGGAAATGCGAGCGTTCGACGCCATGTTGAGTAACTGGACGTCACTTTGGCAGTCGTCGTGACGATCGGATCGCAGTGTAGTATGCTTCATAGGACCAAATGGTTGCGGTCAGGGGCATCGCGAAATCGGTGGGGCTGCAATGACAGTCAAGCCAACTGAGCTGAATTGAAGAAAGAATGGACGTGAGCGTTCGCAGTATACCAGTAGACTTGAGTAATGACGACAGTCATCAGGATACAATTGATGATGGCGACCTAAGTTATTGTAGCGCTACAAGTGTGTGTGTGTTTTGATTGCAGGATTGCCTTGAGTCCTATGGTGCTGCACTACTGCTTCGTGTGCGCGTGTACCTAAGGCGGGCGGCCAAGAGAGGCGCAGCTTCGCCTGCCTTCCCCAGGTTGGCTGGTTGGCTGGTTGGCTGATTGGCTGATTGGGTTGTATCTTGTACACATTCAGACGATTGGGCATATTAATATCGAAACTACGAGTTTGTAGAAGAATGACAACAGCGATGACGACACAAGATCGTAGATCATTTCACTTGTTGTTCGTTGTAGATACCCGAAATCTACTTGTTTGTTGCCATCGTAAGGACGGTCGCATAGTAGCAGGACGGGCGTCCGCTGTGCAGACCCCCGGTCTGACGAGGACGATCTGACGAAACCAATCAAATCATCGCACGCCTCCGGATGTTTCAAACATGTCGCATCCGATTGCGAATTGACTGATCATACAAGTGAACTTCTTCTGAAGACCTACAGGCATTGCTAGGTATGCCTACATTTTGATGGGACCGCACTCTGTTGTACAACCCGGGTTCTATGAATCGGGACTGTAAATAGACGAAATCATATCACCGAAGTGCAAGTATATCATGATGTGTTGTTTCCCAATATCTCGCTTCTAGCTTCATGTAGCCTTATCATCATTATCATCATTAATTCATCTTACTCGCAGACGCTGAAATACTGTCAATTTCTCTACATTCAAAATGCCATCTATCTCTACGCTCGTCGCCCTAGCGGCCCTCACTACCACAGCTGTTGGGCAATCGACAGCGACAGCTACACTCTTGCTCCCAGATTGGTGTGTAACGCAGTCACAGCCTGCCGTTACTATTCTGGGTGCTAATTCCCTTACCACCTACTCTTATTCATGCTCAACCGATACTGCAGCCATGTCATCTGCATCAGCGAAGGCATCAAAACTCGGAGAGTCGGCTCGACAAAAGGCGAGCGAAGTGCAAGCCTCTTTGGGGGTCACTGAAGCCAAGAACCCAAGGCCGACGGACGATTCTAGAGATAATATTGCTCGATATGCGCGCGGCCTCGTGCATGAGCGAGACAGTTCGTACGAATGTTATGGTTTTGATGCTTTCGACGCATGCATTCCTTGGGAGATCACACAGGGCGAAAGCTTCTGGGCTGTCCATTATACCGCTACCGATGTTGGTGGTGTAGATCAAGAATGTACATTCGGAGAAGGAGGAGTACAAAACGGACCGGCTACATGTACGGCCTCGGGAAGACTAGATCCAAACATATGGGGGGACGGTGATGGTTCACATACTGAAACGTTCGCAAAAACCGAGGTTGATGATTTCTATATTCGCAATACAGTCGTAGCGACATTTGGCAGTCAAGCAGCTGGAACTAGCGGTGGTGGTAAGTCTTCTACTTTGGCAACTTCTCGGGTCGAGCTGACCAGAATAAAACAGTATCCGGTTCAATTACTCCCGCTATTACGGGAACCGCCACGGCTACGGGAACCGCCGCTGCTGTAAACGTCGAGAGCCCGGGGCTTGCTGCTCCAAGATCAGTTCCTACGGGAGCTATGCTCATGGTGGCCGGAGCAGGAGGCATTCTTGCTGCAGCCATAGCCCTCTAAAGCCGCTACATCTTCACATTTGCTTGGAACGAGACTGGAAAGTTTTTCCTCCGAGATCGTGTACTGATATGCCGACGGTGTTTAAAGTTTTATTTCTCTTCACTCGTAGCAGAGCTACGAATTTATTAAGACTTCAAAGTCTTGGTAGTTAGATTATTAGGCGCTGCTGTTGCATGATCCAAGCAGCTTCGCGCCGGCGTCATGATTACTGTTTTGTGTATGTTAGATTGGAAAAAATCAATATATGCATTAGATTCCTGCTTACTGTTTGCATGATCAAGCTGACAACTGCTTGGCCTGTGATGCATTTCTGGGAGTATCCAGAATTTCACGAAACAACTCCGTCTACGTGGAAAGCAGACAATACTGTGTCATCGTTGCAGGACCACCTCGTGTTCTTCAAAATTGGAATCTGTGAGCGAATCACGGAGCCATTTTCTATCACTCCATGGTGAGATGACTGCGAGCACCTTTCCCTTGATTAGTGCCAAGGGGACTGGGCCGAACATTCTACTGTCACGACTCCATTCAAGGTTATCACCAGCAAGCCAGCAGTGACCGTCCGGCACTCTGACCAACTCCTCGCGAATTCGGCTCTTGACTAGCTCGGCCTCTTCTATATCCTCTCCGCTTTTCCCCGGGCTCACCACAGATACATAGTCTCCAGGCATGCCTACTATACGCTTTGCGCCTTGTGCTTTATCAACCATCGGATGCGCATATACGACTATGTCGCCGACTTTCAGATTTCGACCCCGACGATGTAATTTCGAGACGAGGATTAACGGATGGGAGCGATATGAGTGCGGAATAGTTGGCATCATGGAAATTCCGACAGTGCTTTGTACACCAACGAAATATCTTGTTATGATGTGGAATGCGAGGAAACCCTGGGCGCTGCGCACCAGAACGCCTGGATTTGTAAGTGCTGTGCTTTGCAAGAAGCTATAATGACGATGCGATTGACTAACCAAACATTGTGAGCTCTTTGTGGCCATTAGGACGTCCCGAATGGTGAGGCTTGTGAATTGCAGGAAATTGAAAGCCCGATCTTAGAGGTCGAAATCGTGAGAGGAAGCCGGACATGGTTATTCGTGGAGGCGGCATTGCGGTGGAAGTGATATCGTTTCGACAGGAAGGAGCGACCAAATGCAAGAGGCAGGATTGCTTCAATTGCTACAAATGAGCCTGTCGAAGTTCAGCGGCATCATTGTTCTGTGTTGTCGTAGTCAACTGTCGAAACATGTAACTCACTACGTCGTATGAGGTACCTACTAACAAGGTGCTAACTACGTGACGGATAGATGGCGCGTGGCTTGCCGCCAAGCATTTTACATCCTAAGTTCATTCCAAATGGTGACCTGAGAAGCACACACAAAAAACTCACCCAATTCACAGGCCGAACAGTCATGGTTTAAAAGGCATTTTTTGAAAACGATTTCGTTTCAAGTATCGGAAGTGATTGCCGCAAGCTATGACGACCATTCGAGGTCTTAAATCGACCGAATCCGCAAGACCTAGGTACCTTTGTGTAGCAATATTGGCCTTTAACTGTGAAGGGGAGTACTGATTTTCGCAAGGCCTGCTCCAACGGGGTTCAATATTCTAGGAGGCTTAGAGAATGCCATAATAGGTGCTGATTTTACCCTCTCTTCCCTTTGTACGCATGTACTTTCACTTCGGTCCTCGCGCCTTCTTGTCGCTTGTTGTCTCCAAAGTACTTGTAAGGGTATCCGTATTGGTTTAACCGCCAACCTTAGAGCTTATTGAAACCTATCACGACCTCAATCCTACAATCATCGATGAGTTACATGATGACCCGTCTCCCCTGGAGTTTATGCGCTATGTCTCTCGGAATAGGCCATTCGTTGTTCGAAAGGGTGCCAGTTCGTTTCCTGCCTTCCAAAAATGGAACGCGGACTACCTCAGCTCGACAATGAAGGACCTGCCAGTCAAGGTCGCACGTACACCTTGTGGTAATGCCGATTCCGTACTTCCAATCGGGAATGAAGGCCATGTTTTCATAAAACCCCACGAGATCGAACAGCCGTTTCGCCATGTCCTTGAGAAGATCCAGGAGCAGGAACTGTGTCCTGGTCGTTTTGCAGGGCCGACGTGCTACGCTCAAACGCAGAATGACAATCTGAGAAATGAGTACGCTTCACTCTTCGACGACGTACCCAAGTCCATACCCTTTGCACGTGTCGCTCTAGAGAAGGAACCTGATGCAATCAATTTTTGGCTCGGCAATTCTCATTCTACGACAGCACTCCACAAAGACAACTACGAAAACATATACGTCCAGATCATAGGCCAAAAGCATTTCGTACTCCTTCCGCCAGTTGAGAGTCCTTGTGTGAACGAGAAAAGCCTCCTCGCAGCAACATACAAGCCTCGAGATATCGAGTTATCCGAAGAAGACCTCATTGTACAGATTGATGAACCGAAAGAATACGTCCCTTTTGCTACCTGGGATCCTGATGCTAGGGAACAGAATGGAACCACTTACTCCCCGTACTCTCGGCCGCTGAGGGTCACGCTGTCTGAGGGAGACATGCTGTACCTGCCTGCTTTGTGGTATCATAAAGTATCACAAACATGCTCATCGGAGGGCATATGTTGTGCGGTCAATTATTGGTACGACTTGGACTTCAGTGGTTCGTTCTGGGCGATGTCGAACTTTGTGAGAGGGGCAGGATTGGTTAGTCTGCAGCAAAATTAAATGGCAGGAAATCTAAGTCTGGAAGAATAATTCAAGGCAATGCAACATAGGTACTTCGAATTCTATATGGGTATAACTTTCGCAGGACGTGAACAACTAACTGAGAGCACTACCTATGTGACACGTTGACCTTGAGGCCACCAATACCTCGCACGCTACCCCATACACTTTCACTAACCCTTGGGGGGAGTTTGCGCCCTTTTAGGCGTTGATCAACTAGCCAAAGCCCTACCACGAACTCTTCTCTTCGTAATCGGCCTATCCCACGGCCATCCACCAAGTCCCAAACCTCTTCCAGCACATCATCGGCCAATCTGCTTCTCGTCCAAATTTCTTTGGTAACGAGATTGCAAACATCGTTGGTGGAATCATCCTCCAAAGCTTGCCGTGCTCCTGTTTGCACATAAAGTCCTTTGTTCGCTGCCCAAACACCTTCGTAGCGTTTTCGCTCACGCTCAGTAATCGAATCGCGCCAACGTTTTCTATCTCCCTCGTGGTGCTTGTTCGGGTGTTTTCTTCGCATCCCCATGACTCTAGTGCCCTTCTTCCTGTACTTATCGCCTTCATCTTCATCTGATGATGACGAGGGTTCCTTACGCAAAGTGGTTCGCAACTTGCCTGTTGGTTTCGTGGGTGAAGGCGACCGATCTTGTCGAAACGGCGAGTGGTGATGGTGATGTCTTTGAGCTGGTATTGGCGTGGTGGATGTCGACGGTGGCTTAGGAGAGGCGTTGCGAGAAGATGCGAGTGCAGCGCCAACAATCGCATTTGAAAGAGACTCTCCGGTCATGTGTTTCGATATTATTTTCACAGATTCGCGTTGATAGTTAGAGTGATATATGGTATCTGTTGGGGGTGATGAGGCGAATGTGGAAGATGGACGCGGAAATTGCTCAGGAATGTGTATTGAGGGGCTGCGACCACCTGAAGAGTAAGGTTTCGGGGGACGGGATGATGGCTTCATTTGTGGTTCTGCTTGCTCGCCTTCAACTTTAGGCTGCCTTGACCTTCGAGGAGGTGGGAGATCAGGCTTGACTTTCTCGGATACTTCTTTGTTTCGCGTTTCGTTTCGCTCTTCATTTGGATCCTGTTCCTCTTGAGCAGATACAAATGAAGCAGGCGATGAGGGATCCTCGTAGCTCGCCATTGACATTGAAGTTGACAGGCGCCTGGCAAGTGAAGCGGGGGGTGTTGTATCCCCTGCAAATGACCTGGATAGTTTACGCAACCCCTTGGAAGCAGGCTGTGGAGGGGGTGGCGATGCAGTAACCGCCGCCGATTGGAATGTTTTCTGCACATTGGGAGATTCACCTCGTGAACTTTTTCGCAGCTGGGGAATATCTGCTGTCATTTCTCGAGATTTTCTCGATAGAGGTCCATCAAGCATGGGCTTTGGCTTTGGCTTTGGCCTTGGCTTAGGCTTGACTGCCGGAGGTATTTCCCTGTCTGTTCTCTGCACCTCCATCTCGGGTTGTGGCTCGGGAGGCAATTGGATTTTACGTTGTGGCTTTGGAGATTTGACAACAGGCGGTGCTCGGTGTGAAACTTGCAAAGGCTGTTGAGTGCGAGGCGTCTTGGGAGCATTTCCTTCGAATAGGTTCATGAGAGAGGTTGTGGACGATGCAAGGTTGTTATCGGCCGGGGAGTTCTTATGTATCGACGAATGCGCTGGGCTGACATTTGGCTTGGTCGTCATTTGTTGCTCGGGCCATGGTGGATGATTAGAGACCTTCGTATCTAGTTTTGATAGGACATGGCCAACATGGCCCGCGGAAGGGAAGATATCTTGCTCGTCCATGTTGTGTTCATCCAAGTTGCGCGTTGCGGATGCTGGCGGAACAGGTTTCATAGGGCTGTACCTTGCGGCAGCCAACTTCGCAGCAATGTTCGACGGAGAGGACGTTCGATCGAACAAGTTGTCCTCAGGTAAACCCAATGTGCCAGAGCTATTGGACTTGCTGGAAAGCTGCATTGGAGATGATGTTGGTCTTCCCGCATTGCTGCTACCAGTCCAATCCCTCTTTAATGGAGTGCTGGCTTGTGGAGGAGCCTGGCGCGGAACCGATGTGCTTACTTTGGTTGCAGCAAGCAGTGCGCCATTGTTTCCTCCTGTATAGGTGTTGATTTGCGGCTTAGGCTTTACCGGCGGTTTGGAAAAAGCAGATGACGCGCCCCGTAGAGCTGCATCGCGCACATTGAATTGTGTGTCGCCTGTTGTGTGGTGGACCTGAGGAAGGCTGCGGGTATCAGATCCGGAGGTCATCGAGACCCCATCGGACTTAAGTAGATGGGCTCCAAAGGCTTCGGGGTCTGCTCACTCGTCGCTTTGTGGGTAAATTGTCAGCACGAGTGCAATGGTCCAAGAGACGACAAGCTGGGCTGACAGCTATAAACGATCGAAACAATACTGAACGAGGTAGAAGCGGAGATTCAGGAGAGTGCAGGTACAGGTGTAGTTAGGTGCGAGGCCTGCGTAACATTTGGCTTGCTCTCTAAGCTCGTGCCTGGGATGTAATACGGGCTATTCCATTTAGAGATTAGCCTTGAACAACAGGTGACACCGCGACCGCGTTTGAAGGTGATGGATGACAGCTGCCTGATCGTCTAGCAATAGTTACCTAACTACATCTGAACAGTTGGAAAGCGATGCATGAGGTACTCAGTATATAAATAGGTGCCTGTAGGTTACCTACTTCCTAGATATCGTTGAGAAAAAGGAACTGAGTTCGATGAATTGAACTCCGCCTACCAGCATCATGTCCAACGATTTGAGCATGTTAGATGCGGATGCCGCAAAGGAGCAGAAACTCATGTATGGCGACGATCACGACCTCGACCAAAACTATCCAAACCGGCCTAAGAATCTACACAAGACTCTGCCGTTTCATTGTCTGTTCACCGAGCTGTTCAATCCATTACTCGATGCAACCAAAGCCCGAAAGCCCGTGGGTGCACGTCGGCGGCAAGGTCCTAGTGGGCATTCAACCACTTCGCCACAGGAAGCGAAACGCAATATCATCGAGCGATTCGTGGCCAACTGGCGCAAACAAGTAGGGAATGATTTCTACCCCGCTATACGGCTCATAATACCCGACAAGGACAGAGACCGAGCAATGTACGGCTTGAAAGAGAAGGCAATTGCCAAAATCCTTATCAAAGTCACCAAGATCAACAAAGACTCCGAAGATGCTAAAAGTATGATCAACTGGAAACTACCGAGCCGGCTTGATCGAGCTTCGTCATCTGCGGGAGATTTTGCTGGCCGCTGTTTCGAAGTCCTGTCGAGAAGGCCGCTCAAAACTGGCGTAGGAGATATGACTATCGCAGAAGTCAATAGCACACTTGATCAGCTATCCCAGGTCGGTGGCGAGGACCAACAAACCAGCATTTTCAAAAGGTTCTACCGAAGGATGAATCCGGAAGAACTGACCTGGCTCATACGTATCATTCTGCGCCAGATGAAGATTGGAGCCACCGAGAAAACCATACTGGACATTTGGCATCCAGATGCCGAAGTTCTCTTTAATATCTCCTCCAATCTCCGTCGGGTCTGCTGGGAGCTATACGATCCGGATCTTAGGCTAGACGGTGACAATACAGGAATCACACTTATGCAGTGCTTCCAGCCACAATTAGCAAATTTCCAAAATAAAGTTGGCTCGTTCGAGAAAATGGTGGCCAGGCTAAAGCCTACTTTGGAGGACAATACCTTTTGGATCGAGGAGAAGCTTGACGGAGAACGCATTCAGCTCCACATGGTCGAAGATCATGATGCACCTGGGGGGAAACTGTTCGGTTTCTGGTCACGAAAGGCCAAAGACTATGCCTATCTTTACGGAAAGCATCTCGAAGGTGAACATGCCGGCGCACTCACGCGGTTCATACAGGAAGCTTTCGGCTCAAATGTGCGAAACATCATCCTCGACGGGGAAATGATCACTTGGGATATGGACATTGACCACATAGTCGGGTTCGGAACTCTGAAAACAGCCGCCATATCCGAAAAAGAGAATAGGAACGGTACGAACACAGGCCAGCGTCCCCTTTTCCGGGTTTTTGATTGCCTTTACCTGAACGACAAATTGCTTACCCCTTATACCCTTCGTGACCGACGCAATGCTCTCAAGTCTGCGGTCAAGGGTGTGCATCGGCGACTTGAGATTCATCCATACATAGAGGCCAACAATGCCAACGAAATTGAGCCTCAGCTGCGGAAAGTTGTTGCAGAGGCATCAGAAGGCTTAGTACTGAAGAATCCTCGTTCCATGTATCGGCTGAACGACCGCAACGACGATTGGGTCAAGGTAAAACCAGAGTATATGGATGAGTTTGGGGAATCGCTTGATTGCGTTGTGGTCGGTGGCTATTTTGGCTCTGGCCACAGAGGTGGCGTGCATTCTAGCTTTCTATGCGGGCTGCTTGTCAACAAACATGCTGTGGAAGGTGACCCTGATTTTGAGAAAGTTCACTCCTTTTTCAAAGTCGGTGGTGGCTTCAGCCGGGATGACTATGCCGCCATACGTGGTCGCACGGAAGATAAGTGGAAAGACTGGGATCAGAAACGACCCCCACATCTCATTGAACTAGGTGGGCATACGGAAAATCGCCAACATGAACGACCAGATCAATGGATCAGACCCAGCGAATCCGTGGTTCTCGAATGTAAAGCTGCCAGTGTAGAAGCGAGCGATAAGTTCCGAATGAACATTACATTGCGCTTCCCACGCTTCAAGCAACTCAGGACGGACAAAAAGTGGGCAGATGCCCTGTCTATTTCAGAGTTCATGGAGTTGAAGGCCGCAGCCGAGCAGGAACAGGACCAAAGAAACAAGGCGTTTAACATTGAACAGTCCAGGAGGAAGAGACCAAGAACTACGAAGAAACCATTAGTTGTTGCCGGTAGTGGGAACATTTCTGCGCCTTACGCTGGTCCCAGGACAAAATTATTCCAAGGTCTGGAGTTTTTCATCATGACGGACCAAACATCGCCTGTGAAGAGGACCAAATCAGATCTTGAAGACATGGTGAAGGCGAACGGAGGCAAGATTGTTCAACGGGACTCCGATGGAAATAATCTGGTCGTTGTCGCAGATAAACGCCTGGTCAAAGTATCCTCTTTAGAGAAGCGTGGGACGATCAGCATTGTAAAACCCATTTGGATTTCTGATTGCATCCAGCAGGCTTCTCTCGACACCAATGCAATCCCTTACGTACTTCCGTTTGAGCCAAATAGACACATGTTCTATCTTCGCGATGATGATCTAGAGGAGCTTGAAGCAAACGTCGATCCGAACGGCGATTCATACACGCGCGACCTTAATGACGTGGACGAGTTGCGAGATATGCTTGGCCGAATGCCCTCAAAGGATGAGAACGCTTTCAATCGCGATGAATTCATATCTCAGCTTGGATCGCATGCACATTCACTTAAGGAACTGCAGAATTATATTTTCACCAATATGCGAGTCTATTTTAGTCAATGCGAAAAGCCGGGTTGGGATATGAGCGTTCGGATTGCGTCGAATCGTATTGAATTTGGGGGTGGGAGAATTACTGATGCAAGATTGGGAGCCACACATGTGGTTGTTCCTGATGACGGGGCTTCATTGAAACATGAAAAAAACATGGACATCACAGGGCTCGCTCGCCTTGTTGGCCTGGCCTGGATCGAGAGATGTTGGTTGGAAGGAACCCGAGTTGACGAGGAAAGGTTTCAGTGGGGTTGAAGAGCTACCCGCACAACCTCGCATCGGAAAGCCTAGAAGGATGTAGCTAAGTATTCATCCCTAATTCAAATGCTATAATAGGTTCGTGCATCCGAATCCCAAGTATATGGAATCCCTTGAAATCGCCGCTAGATTCTTGTACGCGTTCCTTGTCGGTCTACCTTTGGAAATCATGGATTGGGCGAATGTGCCACGGACTTGTGCAGACGTCACGCCTATAGAACCGTGATGGGCTGAGACCCCTTTTTTAGGCCCAACTCAGAAGGACTTCAGCGTGGCCCATGAGAAACAGCAGATCAAATTGACCTTGATAAATGCAATCAAAAGTAATGTTTCATACGGAACGTGTCCGAGACGCGAGGTGCACGCCTGATCCTTCTCGGGCGGCCTTAACCCCCCTACCTTCACTTGACTCTTATAATGTCCACTGGTTTCTTCCTGATTTAATTGTCTTCTTCGCGCTAACTTCTGTGTGTGTCGCCCGCTCTGCTTGTTCCTACCGCCAACATCCATTGTCTTTGTCTTTTTCTCCCAGGTGCCCAGATATAAGCGCAATCGAAATCCCAGGACGAAGAACCGGACATATCCAGCCACTCCAAGGAACTCCCCTGAATAACAGCGAGGTCACAATGTTTCCCCTTCTAGCTTTGCTGTTACTATTACCGCTCGGTCATACTCAAAAAACGACGTCGACTCCCACCAAGGTGTCGGTTCTTGAGCACATATTTCCCCCATATCGTGGCCCAGCGAGTTATTTTGCATCCGTAGTTGCAATTGAGGATCAAATAACAACACTTGCGATGACTTGCTTGCAACCCACTAGCTGGCCTACACCAGATCCTCTCTCGCGAGATCCTTGCGACACCTCAAGCTTGGGAATCCGTTCTCAAACAATCACGCAGGGAAATGGGACCTGGGGTGTTGAGCATGGCACAACTCTTGGGGAAGAGTACTGGACTAGATGTCAACGCATGAGCGGATCATTAGGACCATCAGCTACAGAGAATCCCTTTGATGCCAGCAGCCTATACTGCTCCGCACGATACAGCGCAAGTGGCTTCCCTCCTCTAACCGAGGAAGGCGTCGCCAGAGTGAGATTTGGATTGTCTACGCAATTGGTCACGGTCACAGCAGGTTTCGATGTACTAGGAGAGCCCTTGGAGACGGCTTCGTCACGTACAGGTAGGATTCAGGTTGAGCGTTCCAAAGAAACGCCGCATTAACAATGACCTTAGATGCATTTACAGACATAGGGAAGACCCCTACCCAAGCTGCCCCAGTCACGACTGTGACGCTGCACTACAAAAACCAGGGGGGAAGAACAGAAAGTACAAAAACTGGCCAATACACTATCATCGCCGCTGTGGTTCTTTGGTTTATGACGATCTGAAGAGGCTTGTTTAAGTGCAAGCGAGAGATGTAAGCAAGCTGGCGCGCAGCTTCGTTTTCCCCACATAATCCTTGCTGATGGGGTTTATGATGGCGCCGAGTTAAAAGTACCTTCCTACTGAACCAACATCAAGACCTCCTCGGTTTTGAACAAACGGCCATTAAGCGGCCCGGCAGAATAATCATCAAGTTCGTCGTCGGTCACTTCATCTGCACTCTTTTCCCAGATGCCCATGAATCGTCCCTCTGCTCTTACGTTGTATTTCGCGGGTTTTGTGTTCGGCATCCAAGGCTTGTCAAATATCACTTCGGTGGACTCCTCCGTGCCTGGCATGATAGTCACGAGAGCGTCGCGTGGCGGCGGCATCTTCCTAGAGATCTTGATGATGTCAATCGAAACCTCCTCTCCTGTATCGGCGTTGTTGAGTTTGAATACGCCCAAGTTCTGGGCGAGAGGGTCTAAAGGTGTGCCCCATTTGAGCAAAGTGTATGTTGAAGAGGGGCTGTGGTTCTTCAGGGTTACGAGGATTGATGGTGGAGAGCGCGATATCTGTGAGAGCTTAAATTCGATACCTGGCACGGTGGTTGCGCTGGAAGAGGATGAAGAAGACATGTGGAAAGAACTGCCTGCTGGAGCGGTGGTAACGAAGTAGAGTGCACCAAAGATGGTGATGGCGAGCGCGGCGATAGCTGCGGTACGAGTGTTCATTGGAACTTGTTGTTACCCAGGTAACTAGTTATGTCGAGGCGTGTGGAGTGGCCGTGGTCGTGGTCGTAGGTCGCAGCCTACTCTGGAACTGGCGAGAGCGCGGGACAGGGTTGGTTTTATTGTACACCAACGCACAACTCACACAGTATCAGCGCTACATGGATAAATTCGAGTATGTACTCCGAAGACGATGGAGAACGTTCATTTGGTCAAAGACTATGTATGTGTGCATGGTAAATTGGAAGCAATCACCAGTAGTTTTAATAGGGAAATGTAACATGCCCATACTCACTCTACCGGGTAGCACCGTAGCACCCACTTTCAGCTGCCTATAATGGAGTTATGGCCGACTGCGGGGCCGTAAGGTAAGCTAGGGAGACAAGCCTGGGGCAATGGAACTACACATACGTATGTAACTACCTATGTAAATTATAAAGATACGTATGCATTCAGGGACATGTACGGAGTACCGTACATCTATATAGACTTGTATTCGTTGCAGCAGTGGTCGGCTATTGACTGTACTAATGCGTACAAACTCAAATGGACAGTGGCAAACGTTCTTGGTGCGTCTCAACTACGATTGTGGGGTTACAATATACTCCGTACTTTACGAGTAAGATAATATATTCACACCTAAGGCTAAGTCAACAACAGATATGGTGGGGCAGCGGTTGCGCCAGGGGTGACATGGCTGGATGATAGATCCCATCCCATGAGAGAGGTTCGTTATATTAATACCGTGGCGACAAAGATAATGCCATGCCGGGTCTCATGCGGATCGCTGCATTCCAACCCTCCGGCCTGCCCAATCTTGCAAGGATTGTGATCTACGTCAGGCAGAACAGAACATCGCAAGATAAGGAATGGGTGTTATTGTTGTCGCGTCAAGATATATCATCTATGATTTTTTCCAGTTTTCCTTAACAGTCTAGCTTGTCGCTGCACTATGAATTTTGGTCTCAGCGTTTCTAGCGGTCACCTTGAGAGATGCAACTCTAGGCCAGCAGCAAAGGACTCCCGGCATGGATCAGTAAATTGCTGGCTACAGATCTTGATACTCATGCCTCCACGCATGGAGGAGATCGGCCTTTTTAACATCTCATTAATTTGCAACACAGCTGCATCAAACCCGACCAAGCAATTGACTCTTCTCCTGCTGAGGTCTTGGACGAAATTGATGAGCTGTTATGGTGAGCGAGTCGAGATATTCATGTTTTGACTTCACTGTGAATCATCACTATATACCGACATCTTGAACTTTAATCGAGACTCCTCGATTAGTGTGATGCATTCACAGTTTAATATCTGGTGCTATGACACTCTAGAGACATTGACATTCAGCTTTGAAGTGTACATCGGTGCTGTGTAGACTGTGAGCGAGCCCCGTCATACCCTCGATGGTGTTAGATCCACGAAAGCGCTGTAAAACAAAAGGATAGTTGATAATGACAAGATCATGGAAAGGCAGCACGTACGCAAGATTATACTAGCAATCAAATTGATACCCTGCCAGTGCCAAGGCACAGGCGATATGCATTTCATGTAAACAGAGACAATCTACTTGCCGATGGTGCTTCATGCAGAGGAACATCCCAAAACGTCTATGAACGAGCATGTGTTCATTGGCGAGACATTGCCCTTCAGTTTGATTCGAAGTTTGAAGATCTAAATATGTGCTTGTACTCGAAGCATATTACTGGGATCATCCCCGCCTAGGAGAGAGAATCGTCCATCGTCACCGTGTTTCATACAATATAACCAATCCGAGTTGATGGAATCATGTCAACACAAACCGGAGTCCATATCATGTCGATCCCTGGCATGAAAATGGGCCTGTCCCCTGCTGAATTTCCAATTTCTACTAAATTGGCAATGCTTCATGATCTGTTTTATCCGTTGGTACTGGTGATGTTAGCGGTAGTATAGCATGTTACTTCCCGATGATTACATGGGCGGGAAGGGTTCTATAAAACCTAGATGATTTGCACTGTTGTTTTTGAAATGAATCTTTGCGTGTATTGATCTATCAATCCGGAAATCTCTAACCATTTTTTAACACCAACTCAAATTCCAGGACTTGGGTACACGTTCTGATCATGAAGGCGTTCATACAAGTATACCTTGCCGTGTACGCTACATACGCTTATGCAACACCTTTCAGCCATAACGAGCGTGGCACACCACTGGACATTGTACTCACTGCTTCTGGAAACACTGAAGTCAAAATTACAATCACCAACAATGGCGATAGAACTCTGAATCTCCTCAATAAAGGCACATTTTTAGACGAGGATACTTCTGTTGAAAAAGTAACTATTTACTCACCCGGTGGTGGTCAGTACATGACGATCCCTCATATTATGTCCAAGTCTAAGCTTAAATCAGCCAATAAATTACCTTTCGAAGGTATCAAGTTGCAGCTTCTAACCTCCGGATTGAAACCCAACAACTTTTTACGGCTCGCTACTGGCGAAACAAGAGAGCTCACTACCGAAATGGCCGCAGTTCATTCACTTGAAGCAGGTGGTGCCGTCGAAGTCTTTGCCGAAGGCCTTCTTCCGTTTGCCGAAGACGATTCGACTGAGCTTGTGGGCGCATTACCATATCATTCCAACAAGCTTTCAATGAATATCGATGGTTCAAAGGCAGCGTCCGTTCCAAAGGCAATTATCAAGCGAACAGTCGTCGGATCTAACTGCAGTGGAAGTAAATTAAGTAGCATTAGGACGGCACTCTCCAATTGTCAGAAGCTTGCCTCAGCTGCCGCTTCAGCGGCTTCTGCGGGGACTAAGCTGGACACCTATTTCAAGTCGACATCTTCTAGCACCAAGAGTACCGTGAGCGCCCGGTTGCGGGCCGTTGCTGCTGATTGTGGAGGATCCGGAAGTGCCACTTCGACTAATTGCAATGATCCTTATTCAGCCTGCTCCTCGAACGTTCTCGCATACACGGTACCGTCGCAAGATTTTATTACTTATTGTCCTCTTTTCTTCAACGAGCTCCCAGATCTGGCCTCTCAGTGCCATGGCCAGGACAAGGCCACAACAGTCCTTCACGAGGAAACACATGCGCCTGGCGTATACAGTCCAGGAACCGACGACTTAGCATATGGCTTTGCAGCTGCCTCACGCCTTTCTGCAAGTCAGGCTTTGAATAACGCTGACTCCTATGCTCTTTACGCCAACGGTAAGTTATGTCATATTCCAGTTATTATAATCTGAGTTCTAAGATGAATAGCAATAAATCTCAACTGTTAGCTCAAGATAATGTCACTCTATGGACTTGCTTCCGCATGGAAATGGACCACCTGATCTGCGCATAAGTAGGAGCATGACTGGTAGCTCTCGTGGATCAATACTTCGACCCTAAAGCCTCCCGCTCTTATCGTTCTTACCAGCTACTTATTGTCGCTAAGAGATATGGGCTCCCTAAATAGAATATAGCTCTTTATGGCATCAGACGAGGAAACAATTGCAAGTGAAATGTGTGTACGCGTGTAGGTATGCGCGTGTGCATGTGACTTCTTTAAAACGTTCACGATTGGAAACGAATCAAGATTACTGCTCCCAAATGCAACGATCTAAGCAATCTCACAGTGTGCGTCATCAATGAGCTCCAATACTAAACCTTTCTGGTAGTCTATCGATACGGCCTAGTGTGCGTAATAATTCAAACGCATGACCGTAACCACTTCATCTGTTCCGACTGGAGACTGAGAAGAATGATCATGATAACCTTTCTCGACCCATTCTGGGACATTCATGTATGTCACCCAGTTCAGCAGAGTTCATACATGATTGAAAAGTTCATTCGTAACCGCCCCGAATTTACGCCATCACACTATCCAAAGCTCGTTACTCGTACTATCTCACCGAAGATATATCATGTGATATGTCTGATGCAATGACAGCAGATGGACTATTCCTTGCGTTCTGATATCAATCACTACCAATATTCAAGCCAGCACACCAGTGATCCGCAACACAAGTCACCCTAGCGGATTCGACTTTACCAACAGTGCCAATTAGGATTCCACTTTCATCTTCCTCCTTTTTAATTCTAATTGAAGTCTCGCCATCACGGAAGCAAACGTAGTCCTCATCCTCCAATTTCACGGTACCGGTCGGCGTGCCCTTGGGTTTAGCTGCTGCGTCTGCACTTATATCGCTCGCGAATAGCTTGTCTCTCCAAACTTTAAGTCGCCATTTGACTCCTTCCCATGGTTCGTAAGGATCACTAACAATGGCGGATCGGTCAGGTTTCGGAGCTCGGTCATCTTCCTTCGTGGAATTGCTGATGGGATTTCGGAAGTAGGCAATCGCTGAGAATGCACGTTCCCCGGGAGAATCAGACCCGGATCGATTGTTACAGGTCACTAGATATATGTTGTGTGCGGATGCCATCGAAGAGGATTCCGTATTGCCGCAGCTGGCTAAGGGCAACCCGAACAATGAGCCAACGGTGAAGGACACCCAGAACACACAGAGCCGCATTTTGGGAACTTGGGGGGTCTCTTATGTTCGATGGTATGTGCAATGCGATTATTAATGGTTCGTAAGTAAACGATATAGAGACAGAGTAAGGTAAGGATCGCTGTGAATTCTGGGCAACACGGATTGTGAAGCATATTTTATACTTACACGACCCCGTACGCTAGAATGATACCATCTCTAGTATACAAAGCTATCCCCAAGTTGTCTATGACGATATTACTGATGTAAGCCTCATATGATTCTGCAATCATGGCCATATTGCACGTGTAGCCGAGATCATGCCTTCTGGGAACCGGATAATGTCAACGCTTACTCCAACTTCCATGCAAATACTTAGACTTTGGCCAGATGCGCCACAACATTTGCAATCCATATAGAATATCTCTAAATAGGGTCAGGACTCTATGAAGACAAGCTTTTCATGAGATGCAGCACCATTGCTTGCATGCTTGCAGGAAAAGGCTTCTATGGGACCCCACTATAGATCTGCCGATGTCACTCCCATTAGTAGTTAACGAAAGCACTAATCAGCTTTCTGAAGTTTTTAATAATGATACACATCTAATCGTCATATAACATCGAAATGTTCGTATTTCAACAATTCCATTAGAGGGTCTGAGGTCATCCTCTTGCTCCCTAAACTCACTGCACTGTCCACATTGTCTTTGCATAGCTTTCAGCTTTCAATGAAATGATGAAACTTGTGACTTGTAGTTGTTTGTAGAAAAAAAAGGCGATATCTTAACGTGGCTACTAGAAAGCAAGGACCGCAATAGCTCAAGTCGCGGTATTGTGTATCGCAATTTATTCTTAGGTACTATTGATTTCAATCTACCAGGGAGCATCAGGTAGGCTCGCTTACATGGTTTCGTTGTATGGATCCATTATGCCGAACTATTCGAGAGCGTGAGAATCTTCCAGGAAGTATGTTGAATACGAAATGCAGGAGTCTGTTTTACCAGCCATAAGACATACATGAGGGACATCAGTAGATTTCAATTTAGAAGTTGCAATTCTGGCCTGATATAATTTAGTGTCAATTTCCGTGGCTCTAGACCGCGCCATAAACCAAAAGCCCGCCCCAAGTTTATCTCGAATGGCAAGAGAGGGATGGTGGGTAGGGCCAAAATCTATCTGCTGTGACGGTTGAACCAAAGGCGTGGAGTACGTAAAGGTGTTCAGCACTTAGCATTTCCCGATTATGAGAGAGAACTGTTAATCTTACATTCGTAACCTCACCCTATGCTACAATTGTTCGTTGAGTTCATAGACTGGCCTGACAGTTCTTAAACGTGGATTAGATCGAAGTGGGACACCCAATCGTAGGATAGAAACACGCGGTTAATTCATAACATATCTTTGATTCTATGAGAGAACGTGTCAAGCAAAAACTGGACAAGGGGGATTCGACAGCTACGCCAATAATGTATGCAACCAGATGTATGACTTGGGGACGACAGCCCCATTAACGTCAAGACCTACTCGTACACTAGGTTTAGTGATACCACAACGTCGGTGATCATGAAATCAGCGGAGGTGTCAATAATCCTCCAGCCTTTGTAAAAGATTCATTCCCCTGACTGGAAGATAGTTCGAGTAGAAAGCACACTACCATCTCCGCTACCAATTCCGAGTCATCATCTGCATCAACGGCCTCAAGATATTCCTTCTTCGCGACTGGCCAACCCTGTGTCGCAAAATACTTCAGAACCTCGGTGTTGACAAATCTGTCAAATTCAAAATGACCTTGCAGGGTGAAAACCCTTCCAGGCTCGTATAGCCCTTGCACTGCACAATGGTCGGTACTCCCTAGATTCACCCATCGAGGAGGCAACGCATCAACATGGGGAATTTTGACGTGATCGCCATGGATGAATTGAAGGCGCACAACCTCTGGTACGGCAAGAGGGTTTTGGAGGTTGTCACTCCTTGGGGCATTTTGAAAAGATGAACGGAAATCATCACTGAGGGTGATGGCCTGCACACCGACCTCATGGCCGTTGGGGTCCTTCTCGGCGTAAATTCGGAATTCCTTCAAAAGGCTTTGGCCTATCAGCTGGTGTCCGAAGCAGCTTCCAAAGATCTTGACGTGTGGGTGATTCGCATATACGTCGCGGACGTAGCCATCGAGTTTTCGTATCCAGTCGAGATTGTCGTATGCCGAAGCCGCCGCACCGGTGATGATAAGGAGATCCACGTTGGATAGGCTCGGTGGATATTCGTCCAAGTGTACGTTGTATTCGGTGGACTCGATTCGTATGCTTGGAGCAATACGATTGGCAGCTTTCGTTAGAAGGTTTGCAAATATAGAACCGTAGGAGGGCCATCGTGGTTGAACGTTGGGGACTGGCACGTCCGCATTGAGCATGGCTATATGAAGCACTTGCCTCGCCATTTTCGAGACCCCGCAGTGCGATCGAAGCAGTAGATATGTACGAGATATTGTTTAAACGATGTAGACGAATAAGGGTCCTGATTATGGTTGGTTGGCATGGCTTCGCCAACGAAGGGATGGCATATTTATCGCCTGTGCCAGCTCCAAAATTTCCGTACAAGTTCCGTCTCCAACCGTCTGCCGGGTTAGAGGTTACGGCGCGGCCATGCGATAGCGGCCTCACCGTCTATTGGCATTCCCTCGTGGGCCCCTCAAAAATATTTCTGACAAACCAATATACCTAGCACTTTCCAAAAGGAAGTTTGTATTTTACTCTCGCTATTCCTTCTAAGGCGGTGATTAGTCTGGCGGTGGGAGCATTCTGTGTGAGGTGCAGCTGGATAGATGGAGCTCCGCACAACCAACACATGCCACCACATTGTGATTATTCGAACGTAAATCCGATTCGTTGGGTGAGGTGAAAAAAGAAAACAGCAGTAGGATCATTTTAGTAACTGTTAGTAATTTAAATTGATGAGTGTTAACTAGAACCCTAAGTAGGTACAGCATGTCCTCATAGTTACTTGCAATGACAAGTCACAAGGCGCGAAATTTGTGCCCACTTTATCCATCTATACCTAAAATGGACCAAACATCCCGACCTTGATGGCAATGGAGCCAAGAGCATCACCACGGGCTAAACAAGGTGGAATGGTTTTGAAAACAATCAGAAAATGGATTTTGGAAAGCCAGATTTTGTAACTCGTGCCCTCAATGTTGTACTACAACATACACGGCTGTTGCTATGTCTTTGGAATATGTTAGGGGAGTTGCCTGCTCCCAAACAATATACATACAACCTTGCTAGGTGCAAGCATTTCTAAAGCTGTTACTTACTGAAGAGAAGGTCCTTCCAAGGCTCCACTAGATACCTTAAACTTTAGACCTATCTAGAGACAATCTCCTTCTGAAAAGAGAGGAGATGCACATCCCGATGCTGGGCAACTGGCGGAGCCAACGATGACTACTGTGATTAATTGATTGATTGATTGATTGACGAGCCAGAAGGGCTGTCGTAAGGCTGAGACATTCACTGTGATTTTTATCCGCCTGCTCCAAGCAAGTCCATTTACATGTCCAAACCACCTTCACCATGCTCACCTGTGTTCAATCCAGACAACGACAGGTACATATTGGCATTCATAAGATTCGGACGCCTACAGGAACTTAGCGCTTGAAATAAGTGAACAGCGACTTTTTATCGTGTCCAACAGCCTCAACCTCTGGTGTGCTGGTATTTGACCGTTCTTCGGCATCTGGCAAGCTCTGTTCCTTCCCGAGCCTCGGATTACGAATGGTGCAGGCAAAGAAAATAAGCAATGCCGAGAGACAGATTGCTGTGATGCAGAGAAGACGCTGGACGTGTCTATACACGTCGATGACCACGTCACGCTGGTAAGTGCCGACCGGATATTTCAAGTATGTCATGAGCGGCGACCCATACCAGGCTAGGGCATCCTCTGCACTCAGCCGTTGCTCAAGCATACCGGGCACCACCTGACTCCAAATAGCACCAGAAACTGTGTTGCCCAAAGCAGAGCCAATGTTGTAGGAGGCAAGATAGATTCCCGTAACGACGGCGACGTCTGTATGATGTGTTAGCTGCATGTGGATGCATTTTTACGTGTCTGAGTTTTGAGTTGCACTTACGCTCATGTTTCGTTGCTGCTTGAATCGACGCTTGCGCTGGGTATGGGAAGAAGCCGCCAGCAATACCAAGCAAAATTTGTGCGCCAACGATTCCATTGTGGACGTCGCGCCCGCTTCCACCACGATAGTGGATCAGAAGGCCAAAAGCGACCATGAAGAGACAGGTGCCGAAAAGAATGAACGGTTTGAGCCTTCTCACTCGGAAAATCACCATGCCCAGTAAGACTCCGGTAATGACTGAAGCGAAGCTGTACAAGGAGGTGATGCGTGTGGCGGATTTGACGGACTCGTTAAAACCGACGATCAGAACGGTGTAGAGAAAGTCCCCTTGACAAGTCCATGCAAAATTGAGCATGACGGCAATTCCGATGGCGCCCCAGACCGCGCGATCTTTCATCAAGTGGAAGGGAAGCATGGGGTGAGGACTTCTCTTTTCCCAGATGACCCACACTGGGATTAGGAGAATGCCTATGACCAGCGGAGCAATGACCTTTGCCGAGCCCCATTGAGAGGCGGCCCCTCCAGCAATAGTGAAGGGAACCAAGATGAAACCGAACACACAGATCAGAAGGATGATACCGGGGACGTCAAGCTGCCAAAAGAGCGCCTGGACCAGGGTTTTGCCACCATGCAGCTGGTAAGGTGACTTGTAGTCTCGTAGCGCACCCGCCTTCTTTGCTTTCCGACCGACCCACCACAGGGAAATGATCAAGGGAATGGCGCATGCAGGGTAGATAATGCACCACATCCCGATGCCCCATCGCCAGGTGGTAGCCTTAAGGGTGGCTGCGCTTACATCTCCACTGACCCAGGTGTTGATGATGAATGGTAAAGCAGGAACATAGGAGAAGAACACACGAGAGCGCAGAGACGTGGTGTCAGCGATGATGACTTCGACAAGCAAGAGTACTGCCGTGTAGCCAATCTGGTATAGAACCGCACCTGCAGCGAACGATTCTACATTGCTACTGGAAGCCTCGACAATGGATCCTGCACAACGTTGGTTAGCTAGCCCTCAGATGATAGAATATGCACACATACCGAGCGTGTAGAAGAAGATAGATACGAAAAGGACTTCTACTCTGCCAAAGACGTCGGCAATCTTCGCAGCAGTGGGCTAGCAGTTGGTAAGTATGTGAATATACTAGAAGGGTTAAGGTAGGAGTAAGGGCATTCGTACCTGGGCCGCAGCGGCTACTACAGCACGAATGGTGTTGATGGTAGCCAAAGTTGAATGTGTGGCGTAAGATGAGGTTGCTTCAGGCTGGAGTAATTGTCAATTTCCTAACACATACAATGCTAGAGAAGCAGAGAGGTTGAGAGATAGGTACCTGATAGACATATCGAAGTGTACCGTCCAAACCATAGGCATACGCAATCAGGAATACGCTGAAGAAGATGGCCACTCGATTCCAGAAAGATATATGGGCGGAGAGAGCCTCAATGCGAGCGACACCGGGAGATTGGCTTCCAAACAGGGGTTTGGTGGTGTCGCTGGTGGGGCGATCAACATCGGGATCGGTTGGTGAGGATGGAGCTTTCTCGCCCAAATCGGACATGGTGAAGGATGCAAGTACAGAGTGTGTATGTGGGTGAGAGGTGCACAAAGTCAATCGAGAAAGTGTGTACCTCTATCCTTTGTAGGATATGCCAAGCGTGGCACTGAGAGAGGGAGACTCTGTACGATTGAAAGTGAAGGGCGAGATGAGATAGCGAGCGATGGGGTGAGGTGAGGGTGTGGGTGGGTGGCAGGAAAGAGTTAAAAGGTGATTGGGATGGGATGGATGTGATTGATTAGATAAGATCGAGTGTGGAGGTCCCCGTCGGATCGAATCAGATCGGATGAGAGGGGATCAAATCAGATCAAATAATGAATCGGGGTTGCCGATCCGAGGACCAATACAGGTACGCTATGCTACGTGCGTAGCTAGGCTAGGCCAGGCCAGGCAAGTTTAGGAGGATGGGAGTGAATTGTGAGCGGACGAGTAAGGAGGGACTAGGACGGAGAAGATGGAGAAGTAAATGGGTGAATAGGTGATGTAGACAACGAGATTGTCGTCTTCAAGAAGAAGCTGATGAAGGGTTTGGCAGGGCGCTAAAAGAGGGTGAGGGTGAGGGTGAGGGTGAGGTGGAGGTGAGAGGTGAAAGGTGAGAGTAGAGTTCTGAGAAGAGAGAGTGTGTGTGAGAAAGGGAGCGAGGGAAAAAAATCCAAGGGGAGAGATGGGGTCCTCTATCGGGCGTTGGCAGTACTCGTAGTTGGTTGTGGTGGTGGCGGCGGTCGGTGTGGCCGTTTGTACTCGGTGGTAGTGGTTGGTTACAAGGTATGGTACTCGTAGTTAAGGTACGAGGCAAGGTAAGGTAAGGTAAGGTACGAGTAGTAGGGTCTACTTAGAACTCGTTCGTCTGTTGTAGATGTATGGGTACCTTGGTGTGTACCATGTAGGTGCAAGAGGAATTCCGGGATTCAAACCATTCTTACGAGAGCACTAGGCAAACGCGTTGGATCCTTTTCACCACCTACCGATAGTCGGGAGAGTAACTCACACTGTGGAACGATCAATATCTTGCAGCTAGTATATCTCTATAGTTATAGCAAGAAGCGATGGCTGATATAGTAGGACATCTACTACGTGCGAGGTACTAGTACTCGACATGATTGTTATTGGTATGCGTCTCGTTAGTCACGAGGTACGAGTAAGATACTGACGAGGGACGAGGGACGAGGTGCAAGTAAGAAAGAGAGCGATGATATCAGACGGGACAAGGCGAGCGGGATGCGATGCGATGCGATGCGAGGGAACGCAATGTGATGTGGTGGTGATGTTACGCCATGTGGGGGAGAGGCGGGAAAATGGCTTGGTGGCGCATCGTCATCATACCCTACTGGGTGTACCGGTACGTACAGGTAACTAGTTACAGACCTGAGCATAATCTTATTGTAACCTGCTCGTGTCACCTAAACCACTCCCAGTAATATTTGCAGATCAGATCTGATTACTACTAGTACCAAATAGTTATGTACGAGTATTAACTACCCTATCCCTCGAACTACGAGAATCTCGTACTCGTACTTGTAAGTTGTTGTACTACAAAGTAAGAAGAAAAACTACGACAATCGTTTAGAACCGGTAACTATCCTTGTACCTCATCGTAGTAACTACTGGTATATCAATTAAGTACGGGCGAGGAAAGAAAAATGTGACCAGAAGTGAGAAGAAGACTTCTGACAAAAGTCAGTAGGTATGTGATGGCACACGTCATGCCAAGGGCTAAAGGAAGTCGATTTTTGATATTTTTGATTTTGCCTCGCCCTACGAGTAGTCTAGTACATTAGCGTGCAATCATACTCGTACAATGACATTAGGTATGGTATTACGAGGTACTGGTACCCTTCCTACAAGATAGTGTCCGACTCAAGTTTTTATACTAGTACAAAGATTTATTTTCCAATGTGCCACTTTTTCCCCTCTCTTCTCCATATTTTCACTGTCTACACATGACTATATTGTTCCTCGAAGACGGTCTACTTTGCATCGGAGCGTCCGGGTTGTTGGACCACGGATCATACAAGATTGTGCAGACCTATCTCAACAAACGCCAATCCTCATCTCAGCATTGCTTTTCCTTCCAAGACCAGGTACGAGCAATGGAAAAGGGTCACATAATCTCTCACCTTCATTAAATCACGTGCAGGCCGCCTACTTATCTCATGGGTACATGTGTACCTAAGTAAGTAATACTCATATGTCTCTTCTCGTAAGGGTTCTGTAGTTTCCTGTTGTTTTGGATATTTTCAATGGGCATGATGCTCTACCATACTTCTGTTAGTACTTGAAAAGGTATAAGTTTCCCAACCAACAAAATGGCATCACAAGGTCGAATTGGGTCGATATTCCA